>NC_051280.1:32769744-33029744 GCF_015220745.1 Sebastes umbrosus | reverse complement strand
GAAAATAAGTAGAAAAATAAATAAATACATTTAAAATAAATGCAAAAAATGAATAAATAATACATGTAAAAATTAACATAACATAAATAAGTGCAAAAATAAATAAATTAATTAATTTAACATACATGCAAAAACTTAATTAACAAATACCTTTAAAAATTAACATAAAATAAATAAGAAAATAAGTGCAAAAATAAATAAATAAATACATTTAAAATAAATACAAAAAATGAATAAATAAATACATTTAAAAATAAATATAAAATAAGTGCAAAAATAAATAATTAATTAAAAGTAAATACATAAATAAATGAATGAATAAAAAATAAATGCTAAAATTAATTAATTAATTAATAAAAAATAAATAAAAGGGAAATTTAACAGAAGAGTAAATAAATAAGGGAATTAATAAAAAGATAAATAAATAAGCAAATTAAAATAGAAATATCAATTTATGTCACATTTTATCAATTCATTAATGGCTACCTTTATTTTTAATATTATTTTTGCTACATTTAATGACTTATTTATTTATTTATTTAAACATGTAGCTTACTAAACAAGACACGGGTGTCCTGGTTAAAAGTCCTGTTGTTGTTGTGATATTAGTACTTTTCCTGCAGAAAGGATCTGAATACTTGTTTTAGTGGTAATAATAAATGTGCTGCTGTATTTTTAGAGCCGTATCAGCTCCTCAGTCTGTTCGTGTCCGTCATCACTTTCATTCAGACACCAGCGATCTCAATCTGGAGGGATTTTCATGTTTCTGTTTCCAGACTGAATGTGAAGCTGCAGAGAAAAACAGGAAGTGTGCACAGCGATCTCGGGCCGGCCGACATGTTTCAGAGCCCGCGAGCCGACTCCTGCAGCTCGCCTCGCTCCACACAAACAACACCAGCACTTCCTCATTCTTCACATTTCCGCCCCGAAGCCGACCGAACGGCAAATATTTGCTTTTTTCCCCTGAACAGGAAGACGCTGAACGCAGCCCGACCGCTGCTGGAAACACATGTGTGTGTTCCCCCTGAAGTCATTTTTAGGGAAGATGATAACTGCAGTTATGATGAGGCACAGCGCTCGACTGGAGTCAAGAAGATGTCCTGCAGATGTCGCTGTAGAGCAGGCCTCTAACAAACACTACACAGTCATGTCCTGTCATTATATATAATGGTGTCTCTACCTCATCAAGCTAACATTAGGCCCGTTGGGCTTGTTTGTCTGCCGTCACCACCGTGTCTCCTGCGGCTTCGATGTTTCCTGGTAAACATCATTTTATTCTTATTTGAGCTTTTCATTTTAAACTTTAAACGACACAAACGCAGCATCGTTTGATCTCTTTGTTCTCTGCAGTCGTTCTTCGTCCTGGAGCTCTCACAGAGATCACAAAGTACATCTGAGTGGACAAGAGCTGTTTTTTAAAAGGCATGAAGAGTCGAAAGCATCCAGTATCTCATAAGAAAAAAAGTAGGGCTGTCAATCGATTCAAATATTTAACCCATTTTCATTCACACATCTGGAGGTCAGAGGTCAAGGGACCCCTTTGAAAATGGCCATGCCAGATTTTCGGAGCGTCATTTAACCTTCTTCACTACAACCTTGTATGACATGGTTGGTACCGATGGATTCATCAGGTTTACTAGTTTCATATGATACCAGTATCTTCACTCTAGCTTTAAAACTGAGCCCGCTACCGTTAAAGAAATTAGTGACGTTAGATCAAATTTGCGTTAACACGTTATTATCGCGTTAGCTTTGACAGCCCTAGAAAAAAGCTAAAGTTAGAGTAACATTAGGGCATTAACCTGTGACGAAGGGTTGCAAGTATTCATCGCTTCATTTTAAGGGTTTTAAAGGCAGGGTTGACGATGTTCCCCAGTCTACACTATATGTTGTATTGGTTGAAATGGTCTTTACACCCCGACAGCGATCCGTTACTGATGAGCTCTGAAAAAGGACCAGAAAAGAGGCGTCATCTGTAGCTGCTGTAATCCTGTAAAAACGTCTACCAATCACTGCCTTGCGGTCCGCTAGGAAAGAACCAATCAGATGCCTCCCTGCTCGTACTCTACCCTTGGCGTGCACCAGCCTGAACTCGAAGCGCGTCGCCGCCGCCACACGTTTCCTGGAGGGGGGGGTTTAGACGGAGCTCCTGAGGCGATGCTACTTTCAAATTATGCTAGCTTTCCAACATCGTCGGCCCTATCTTTAAGGGTTCAGTTAAGGCCTGAAGCTTTGTTTATACTCGCGCAACACGCCGTGGCGCGGGCCTCCGTAGATGGCTGTGCACGCTACAAGCATGCACAGCAGCGTTTATGCTCAGAGCGTTGTTTGTTGCGGTATGCTCCGAAACGCCACGAGGTGTGGAAACAAAACAGTGTGTGGATAAGTAAGAAGTCAACGAGTGGTACCGGAAAGGAAAGTAGGTTGCCTGGCAACAGTAGTAAACGCTAAACACCGATGTACGTACCGCCAAACGTTGCATCCGTGTCTGTAATTATTACTGTCGCTTACTTCAATGTCTAAATGACTTCCTGTATAGAAGACAGATTTTTAAAGAAGCGTCTGTCCTGAAGCGGTTTGACTTTTGAAAACTAGAGCCGATGAAAGTGTGAGACATCGTCTCAATATGTGGGACAAGGGATACAAAATGCGTAAGTGGGACACCTGCATGGTCACCTGACGTCACCAGTGACCCCGTGAGGCTCAGGGATGTGTTTTAATGGAAGGAGACTTATCAGGCTGTGATATTCACACACAATACGAGACTTTACAATACATTCATGTGAGAGTCGTTCACTACAGAGCATCACCTGTCTTATGTTTATGTCTTCTTCAGACAGCAGAGCTGAAAGTAAATGAGGACGGAAGACATGCAGCAGACGTCTCCAGCCGGACTCAAACTGGAAAATGGTCAGCATCAAAATAAAATAATTAAAAAAATAATCGAAATCAGATGGTTTATTAAGAAAATCTGTATTTTACTACGACGGAGTATCAGGGCCACATTGAGGAAAAAAATAAATATAATATTATGAGAATAAAGTCATACATTTTTGAGAAAAAAGTCATAATATTATAAAGTATTAATTGTACGTGTTATTTTAGAGGGTAAATAATGTGAACATGAGGAACGTGGAGCATCATGTGAAGTTCTTCTTTAGTTTAGGTTTCATAAATAACCAAATACTTCATCTTTAGATCATCAGCAGCACATTATCATCAGCATCAGGACTTGGACTTTATTCTATATTATGACTTTATTCTCGTAAACTCAGATTGTTTTCCCTCTGATACTCCGTCGTATTTTACAGACTGACATACAGTAGCTGTTGTGTTCATGTTAATGTTTGTGTATTTCTCAGGACTCGGCCCCCTTCGCCCTTCATCATCTCCTCCTCCTTCTCCTCCTCTTCCTCCTCCTCCTCCTCTTCCTCCTGCAGCCAGGACTCCATGTATGGTCTGAGGGGAAACATCTCAGACCTCCAGCCACCAGAAAGCCAACAGCAGGGAGTGACTGAGCTTCCCCGGAGTCTCAGAGGGCGAGTCCTTTATTTTTAGACACGCAGACTTAACTGGCTTATTATGAAGGAGTGTGTGCGTGCGTGTGTGTGTGTGTGTGTGTGTGTGTGTGTGTGTGTGTTTGTTTCCCTCTGACACTGATAGATGGATCATCGTGTCTCGTCATGTTGGTCGGAGCCTCAGTTGTTTGCTGAAAACTTCAGAGACTCTTCGTGGGTGCATGTATGAAAGTACTCTACATACTTCTTTTTTTGAGTTTCTGCTACTTTACTGGAGTATTCCCTTTTTTGGGGGGAAACCAACTAACTAACTAACTTCAAAAAGTCAAAAATGTGGCACTTTTTGAAGTAACATGTTAGTCTTCTTGTCAAAACATGTCTCTGAAATATCCTTAAAAACCACAAACGTTCTCCGAAAATCACACGTAATGAGTCCCACTTGGTGCGTACCAGTACATTTACACACAAGGACTGTACTTAAGTACCATTTTGACATACTTGTACTTGAGTATTCCAGTATTCTAGTACTCCAGAGAGAAATAATGTAGTTTTTACTGCACTACATTTTGTCTAATCCAGGAGTCAGCAACCTGTGTCTCTTTAGCTCCTCTCCAGAGACTCCCTGTGGAGTTATACACATGGAAATTAATAACTGTTTTTTTTGTTTACATTTTCATTTTTATCTATCATTGTTGTAGGTCTATAGTACGACGGTACTAATAACATAAATCTGAGAAGTCATAATATTATAAAGTAGTCATTTTACGTGTCATTTTCTTTCTCGTAAAGTTATTACTTTATTCTCGTAATATTACGACTAATTTTCTCGTAGAGTTATGACTTTATTCTGTAAATCTCAGATGTTTAATCCCTCAATGTGGCCCTAATACTGCGTAGTACATTGTCTCTTTGGCCCTCACTGCATTAGACTTATATGCTATATACTTAGACTATAAACTGTGTTACCTTCATCAGATTGATCAAATGTTTTACGGCTCCAGACAGATTTTTTTTCTTTCCCTAAATGTCTCTTTTGACAGTAAAGGTTGCTGACCCCTGGTCTACTATAAAACATATGCTGATATAATATGATGCAGTACTATACTGTGGCAGCTGCCAATTCTCTGGTGCTTGCTGTTGTTTCCCTTTTCCCTGGTGTGTTTTTTTGGTTGAGTTGCTGAGTGATTAGAGGGTTATTCAGTTCACCTGTTGCGCAGGGTGTGGGGACTGGCTCTTAAATGATAGTTGAGAGCAGCTTGGTGCATTCCCCTCTTGGCCAATCAGGGTGTAACGACGCCCTTTCTGTAGGGCTTAAAAGAGGAGGGAAACTGCACACCCAGGGTCATTCTGATCTCTCCTTCACTCAATGCAACATGTGTTATCAGCTTTACCAGAAACTCTGGTCTGTTTTGGGCCCTTTTGGGATTCTGTGATCTTTGTGTTTTGTTTGTTGAGAGTGTTGACTCCTAGTTGGGGAAACAAGTTAAGTGCCAACCAATTGGGTTACCTGCACTGGGACGTTTAGGTACTATTTGTGCAACGATCTGGCTTGCCTTACAATAGCCTAACGCCTGCAGGCTGTATTTTTGTATTCTATTCATTTGTTGATTTTCAATGAAACCCTTTATACCCATTTCTTTTAGTGTATTTTATTTGGGAAAACTTTAAAGGAGGGTAAAAGGAAAAACACAAACCAATATTTCAGTTTCCTTAATTGTTTGTTAATATAGAGGCATTTGTTCATTATTGAAGAGGCATTTGTTCATTATTATTATTAAGAAGGCATGTTATTTTATATTATTATGTGGATGGGAACTGTTTTTCAGTCTTCTGACTGAACAACTAAAGGCTGGGGAACTCAGTACCGCCACAATACAGTACTACTAAAGTTACCTGTTAATCTGAAGATGCACATTTTATATTCAATATCAAACATAAATAATTTAAAACATCTTTTATGTTATTTCGTCTCGCACTAATTTGTATTCCCAAAATGTTTCCCCTCAGAGCTCCGATGGAATCAGTTTACTTCGTCTTACTAATGATACTGAAGTAATATGAAATGTAGGATTTTTACCTCAAACAAAGGTAATACTTTTACTGTACATAAGAGAAGGATCTGAGTACTTCTTCTTCTTCTCTACTACTAATCTACCCAGTAGCATAAAAAGTATATTAAATTGACAATTAAAATGATGTGTATTTGAATAATATATTACTCAACGACACTCTGCATAATGAGTACTTTTACTTTGGAATACTTTAAGTATATTTTGCTGATACAAACATTTTAAATTCAGGACTTGTAATGGAGTACTTTTAGACTTTGGTATTTCTTCTAAATGTTAGAGTTCAAGCCTCTAAAACCTTTTCAACTTTTCCAATGAAACAGTCAATAAGCATCAGACGTATTTATTTTTAAAGCCATATAAATATCTGCGTGGTTTGGGTCCGTGTATTTTTCCTTGTAACGATAAAAAAAAGCTGTGTAAAGCTGTGCTGCAGCGTTAAAGGTATACTCTGACATTTTGGGGGAAATACGCTTAATTTGCTTTCTTGCTGAGAGTTAGAGAGAGAGTCCATGAATGGACGGCCCGGCCGATGTCGATCCGAGTGTTTACTTTTCCTGCTTTAGCCTTCCGTCCAAAGAGACTCAGAACAACCTCAAAGAGACTCAGAACAACTACAAAGAGACACAGAACAACTACAAAGAGACACAGAACAACTACAAAGACCCAAAACAACTACAACGAGACACAAAGAGACACAAAATATCTACAAAGAGACAAAAAACAACCACAAAGAGATATGAACCAACTACAAAGAGACACAAAACAACCACAGAGACACAAAACAACTACAAAGAGACACAAAACAACTACAAAGAGACACAAAACAACTACAAAGAGACACAAAACAACCACAAAGAGGCATAAGATATCTACAAAGAGAAAAAAAACAACCGCAAAGAGACACGAAACAACCACACAGAGACACGAAACAACTACAAAGAGACACAAAACAACCACAAAGAGACATGAACCAACTACAAAGAGACACAAATCAACCACAGAGACACAAAACAACTACAAAGAGACACAAAACAACCACAAAGAGACATGAACCAACTACAAAGAGACACAAAACAACCACAGAGACACAAAACAACTACAAAGAGACACAAAACAACCACAGTGACACAAAACAACTACAAAGAGACACAAAACAACTACAAAGAGACACAAAACAACCACAGTGACACAAAACAACTACAAAGAGACACAAAACAACTACAAAGAGACACAAAACAATTACAAAGAGACACAAAACAACCACAAAGAAGCATAAGATATCTACAAAGAGAAAAAAAACAACCGCAAAGAGACACGAAACAACCACACAGAGACATGAAACAACCACACAGATACACAAAACAATTACAAAGTGAAAAAAAACAGCCACAGAGAGACACAATATAACTACAAAGACTCCAACAACTACAAATAACTACAACGAGACACAAAGCAACTTCAAAGAGACACAAAACAGCTACAAAAAAACACAAAACAGCTACAAAGAGACACAAAACAACTAGAAAGAGACACAAAACAACCACAAAGAGACAGCCCTGTTTTCAGCTTTGAGACGATGTATTTCCAGCTGATCCGAGAGGCTTTTTAACGAGTTTATTTAGCTTCAGGAGGAGGACGAGGAGGAGGATTTACTCTTCATCCTTCATTTTATCTCAAACATTCAACATCAACACATCTGGAGACATCTGGTTTTACCTGGACGGGAAGGAACTACAGCTGTCACATAAATATAGTAAAAAGTACAATACTTCCCTAAGAGATGTAGAGGAGCAGATGTATAAAGTAGCAGAAACTGGAACTACTCAAGTAAAGTTCAAGTACCTTTATATTTGTAAATGTACTCAGTTACTTTTCAGTGAGTTTCCTCAGCGCGGTGACATCATGTGACATCACGGCGTGACGCCGAGGTGAGAAACTCTCGTTTTCATCTCTGATTCCAGTCAAACTCAGCAGTAATCTGAGCTGAGCTGTTCAGGCTGAATTCATCCAGAAGACTGGATGTCTGCGACCCTCGGGATGATAAACGAGCTCATGTCAAAGTAGAAAAACCTGAAACCAGATCAGAATCCAGATCCGGTCCTGAGCTCCGGCTCCGTCCCGGGCTTTCGGTCCTCCCCGCCCCCAACGCGCTCAGCCTGGCTGTGAGTGAAGGCCGGCCGCCATTTCAGGAGCTGCAGAGGCCTTTTCTGTCATGGAGAAGAACAAAAGCAGCTCTGTCTTTGTCTGCAGCTTCACATTCACATGCAGCATTTACATTTACACACTCGCAACCGCTTTCACACCCGATCCAACACTAACACACTAACACACACACACACACACACACACACACACACACACAGAGACACGAAACAACGCTTTAAATTATTAACTTTAACATGTTGCTGAGAATGAATGAGTGGAAAGGTCAACTGGAAACACACACAATGACAGATGTGTTTCTATCTGCGTCATATTCCAGACTTTTATTCTGAAAGATTAAAAAAAAATACTTCTCAACACAACACAACTCAAAATGTGTTTCCTGTTCATGAAGACAACTTTATTTATCTTTTATTTAACTGGAATCGTCTTCCTGCAGCGACTCACAGTGTGGCTTTATAATCATGTGTTTATTTTCTTTACTAGGATCATTTAATTACCATTAAAATATTAAAGTTTAACGTAGAATTCATCGTTTTAGGGCACTTTATTATCTCTGTATTAGCTGTGACGTGATCCCCATGCAGAGTTTGTTCATAAACCTGTTCAGATCTTGACATCCTCTGTGGCTTTCTAACCGGAATCCACCTCTGTTTTTACACCAGAGTAAATTATGAAGAGAAAAAAAAAGGTCTTTACTTGTATGGTATGGAAACGCCTTCAAATCCCCCCTCCACACACACACACACACACACACGCACGCACGCACGCACACACACACACACACACACACACACACACACACACACACACACACACACACACACACACACACACACACACACACACACACACAGAGAAAGGCCGTCCTGTTTCAAAGGAGCGTTTGATGTCGGTCGGTGTGGGCCGGGTGGGTTTGGGGGGGTTTGAGGGGACAGACAGACGACAGTAGATAAGAGAGGGAGGGATGGAGTGGGGGGTGGGAGGGGGTTCATGGTAAACAGCAGGAATACCAAACCTACACTGTTACTCTACACTGAATGGTAACACTGTACTTTACCCCACACATGCATCTATAACCAGCGGGTGATGAAAGACGCAGCTCTGATGGCGCCCTCTAGAGGCGCCCTCTAGACGCGCCGGCATTCATTACAGACAACAACAAGATGCACACGGAGGAGAGTTCGATGTTAAATGTTTAATCTGCTTAATCTTTAGTTTCCGTTCTAAACATCCATGAACAGAGCTCAACATACTTTATATACTTTATATACTTTTACTCGCTGTGTGACTACCTGTTCATAAGGATTAGTGTACGGGCCTAAAGGCACAGGGCCAGGGGCCTAACAGGACCAGGGGCCTAAAGACACAGGGCCAGGGGCCTAACAGGACCAGGGGCCTAAAGGCACAGGACCAGGGGCCTAAAGACACAGGATCAGGGGCCTAAAGGCACAGGACCAGGGGCCTAAAGGCACAGGACCAGGGGCCTAAAGACACAGGGCCAGGGGCCTAACAGGACCAGGGGCCTAAAGGCACAGGACCAGGGGCCTAAAGACACAGGACCAGGGGCCTAAAGGCACAGGACCAGGGGCCTAAAGACACAGGACCAGGGGCCTAAAGGCACAGGACCAGGGGCCTAAAGGCACAGGGCCAGGGGCCTAACAGGACCAGGGGCCTAAAGGCACAGGACCAGGGGCCTAAAGACACAGGGCCAGGGGCCTAAAAACACAGGACCAGGGGCCTAAAGACACAGGGCCAGGGGCCTAAAGGCACAGGGCCAGGGGCCTAAAGGCACAGGACCAGGGGCCTAAAGGACCAGGGTCCTAAAGGCACAGGGCCAGGGGCCTAAAGGCACAGGACCAGGGGCCTAAAGACACAGGACCAGGGGCCTAAAAACACAGGACCAGGGGCCTAAAGGCACAGGGCCAGGGGCCTAACAGGACCAGGGGCCTAAAAACACAGGACCAGGGGCCTAAAGGCACAGGACCAGGGGCCTAAAGGCACAGGACCAGGGGCCTAAAGGCACAGGGCCAGGGGCCTAAAGGCACAGGACCAGGGGCCTAAAGACACAGGGCCAGGGGCCTAAAGGCACAGGGCCAGGGGCCTAAAGGCACAGGACCAGGGGCCTAAAGGATCAGGGTCCTAAAGGCACAGGGCCAGGGACCTAACAGGACCAGGGGCCTAAAGACACAGGGCCAGGGGCCTAAAGACACAGGACCAGGGGCCCAAAGTATCAGGGTTCCCCCCTGTAGCCCCTTCACCTACAAAACGTCACTCAAAGAGACACGTACCAACCAGGAAGAGACTCCAAATGACCACAAAGAGACAAAGAACAACTAGAGAGACAGACAGAAAGACTACAAAGAGACACAAAACATAACAAAGTCAACTTTATTGTCAATTCTGCCATTTCCCTCAGACCACGGCGTTGATAAAGACAAGTATTAAAACAAAACAACAACAAAAGACACAAAACGACTACAAAGAGAAACAAAACAACTACAAAGAGAAACAAAACAACTACAAAGAGAAACAAAACAACTATAAAAAGACACAAAACGACTACAAAGAGAAACAAAACAACTACAAAGAGAAACAAAACAACTACAAAGAGAAACAAAACAACTACAAAGAGAAACAAAACAACTACAAAGAGAAACAAAACAACTACAAAAAGACACAAAAAAACAACAAATAAACAGAAAACATCTACAGAGAGAAATAAAACAACAACAATAACAGAGACACAAAACAATTACAAAGAGACACAAAAGAGAATACTTGCGTACTTTTACTGCTGATACTTTAACTACATGAGCCTGCTGATTTGTACTATAACATGTCTGTCTCCACAGTAACCTGGAGGACAGAGGACACACGAGGATACTCAGCAGTAACGATGCTCCAGTTGCAGTGCTGCACTACATATTTTATACTTTATACGTATACAGGTACTATATATTTTATACTTTATACGTATACAGGTACTATATATTTTATACTTTATATGTATACAGGTACTATATATTTTATACTTTATACGTATACAAGTACTATATATTTTATACTTTATATGTATACCTGCACTATATATTTTATACTTTATACATATACCTGCGCTATATATTTTATATTTTATACTTTATATTTACACCTGCACTATATATTTTATACTGTTACTGCCACTATATATTTTATACTTAATATGTATATCTTTACTGTACATTTTATATAATATAATTTTATATAATATTTTATATTTTTAAAGACTCTGTAAGTTAGACTGAATGATCTCTGGTTATGTTGGTTATTTTTAAGTTGAGTATTTTAATTTAATTTATTATCAAGTGGTGGAAAGTAACAGTATTCAAGTATTATACTTAAGTACACAATTTGAGGTATAATTTTATTTAACTTTATACTTCTACTTCACTACATTTATTTTATCAATTTAGTACTTTACAGATTCAGATTATTAATACCAAATATAAATCAACTAATAAATGCTGATATATTATTGTAGATTAAACCACCTTAACAACGTTAAAGTGATGAACACATTATTACATCAATGATTATATTAATATAATATATATTATTCTGCATAATGAGTACTTTTACTATTTTTTATGATAATAGTTTCTTTTACTTAGGTCATATTTTGAATGCAGGACTTTTACTTATAACAGAGTATTTTAAACCTACTTAAGTACAAGATGTTAGTGCTATTTCTGTCCAGGTGACGTGCTTGGACAGTGTTTTGACGTTCAGGTGAGTTCAGGTAACGATGGAGAGACATTTAAGGTGGACCTCTTCTGTCTGTTTAGTTTCCTGTTGACATGTTTAATGAAGCGTCATTTCCACCTTAAATCAGACTCCATAATAGAAGGCGAATGGGTGAAAATTGGTGTGACTTCAGTTCAGGTTGAGACTTGATGCTCTTCGTCACACAGATTCACAGACGCAGCTTGGCTGGAAAATAAAAATAAAAATAAAAATAAAAATAAAAATAAAAATAAAAATAAAAAAAAAAAAAAAAATAATAATAATAATAATAAAATAAGTGTCTTTAATATAATCAGGAAAAGCACTCAAAAAGTAGGGGATTACATTTAGAACATCTTTAAATAGTATGGCCAGCGGTGGAATGTAACTAAGTACATTTACTCAAGTACTCTACTACTGTACTTGAGTATATCCATGTCCAGCTACGTTATACTTCTCCTCCACTACATCTCAGAGGTACATATTGTACTTTTTACTCCACTACATTTAAGTGACAGCTGTAGTTCCTTCCTGTCCAGGTAAAACCAGGTGTCTCCAGATGTGTTGATGTTGAATGTTTGTGATGAACTGAAGGATGAAGAGTAAATCTTCCTCCTCTTCCTCCTGAAGCTAAATAAACTCTTTAAACAGCCTCTCGGATCAGCTGGAGAAGCATCGTCACAAAGCTGAAAACAGGCTGGAGATACGAGGACACATGATGATATTATAGACCATGATGCATTGCTGTTTTATTCTTATACCTCCACTATATATTTTATACTTTATATGTAAAACTGCACTATATTTTATATAACATACGTATACACTATATATTTTATACGTTTACATCCACTATATATTTTATACTTTTTTATATATACCTGCACTATATATTTTATACTTTATATGTATACCTGCACTATATATTTATACTTTTTACATATACCTGTACTATATATTTTATACTTTTTACATATACCTGCACTATATATTTTATACTTTATATGTAAAACTGCACTATATTTTATATAACATACGTATACACTATATATTTTATACATTTACATCCACTATATATTTTATACTTTTTACATATACCTGCACTATACATTTATACTTTTTACATATACCTGTACTATATATTTTATATTTTATATGTATACCTGCACTATATATTTTATACTTTTTTTATATATACCTGCACTGTATATTTTATACTTGATACATATACCTGCACTATATATTTTATACTTTATATGTATACCTGCACTATATATTTTATATTTCTTACTTATACCTCTACTATATATTTTATACTTTTAACGTATACCTGCACTACATATTTTATATTTTATATTTATATCAGCACTATATAGTTTATATTTCATACTTATACCTGCACTATATATTTTATAATATTTTATATTATATTCATATTCATATTTAGGTTTTGAATGCAGTACTTTAACTTGTAGTGGAGTATTTTCACAGTGTGGTATTAGTATTTTTACTGCAGTAAAGGATCTGAATATTTCTTGACAACACGCTTCAACATTATTTAAGAGTGTTTATAAATACTCATTTTTATTTAACATAAAGTAAATCTTTATATATTCTTTTTGTTAATGAAATGTTTTGCTTTTTATTTCAAATAATGTGATATTAATAATAATGATGCTGGTTTGACCACCAGAGGGCAGCAGATACTGTCAAACCTCCACTGATGCTGCTGCTGCAGGTACTCTAACTACTAATGCTACTGGTAGTACTACTGTAAATACTACACAGCAAAACAGCATTATCATTATAATAAAATAAAATCATGTTTTATTTCACAGTTTTAAGCTGAATGATAACTTCTTGTTATTACATAAAGTAAAACAACTATTGAAAAACAACTATTGATCAGCGATTCTAATTATAATAAAACAAATATGAACACAGTGTATCGATTGATTTTATTTTAGCATCGAATAAAAACAGAAATTCTTGGTTGTTAAAAATTATTATTTTGTTATAAAATGAATATCAATTTCACACATTTAGAGTACAGAACAAATATTTATGTAATTAAACTAATAATAATAATGTAATAATGAAATAATAAAAAAGATAAATGTAATAATAATAATAATGTAATGAAATAATAAAAAAGATAAATGTGATAACAATAATAATGAAATAATAAAAATAAATGTGATAATAATAATAATGTAATAATGAAATAATAAAAGAGATAAATGTAATAATAATAATATAATGATGAAATAATAATAAAGATAAATGTGCTAATAATAATAATGTAATGATGAAATAATACAGATAAATGTGATAATAATAATAATGTAATAATGAAATAATAAAAAGATAAATGTAATAATAATAATGATGTAATGAAATAATAAAAAAGATAAATGTGATAATAATAATAATGTAATGATGAAATAATAAAAAAGATAAATGTGATAATAATAATATAATAATGAAATAATAAAAAAGATAAATGTAATAATAATAATAATGTAATAATGAAATAATAAAAAAGATAAATGTGATAATAATAATAATGTAATAATGAAATAATAAAAAGATAAATGTAATAATAATAATGATGTAATGAAATAATAAAAAAGATAAATGTGATAATAATAATAATGTAATGATGAAATAATAAAAAAGATAAATGTGATAATAATAATAATGTAATGATGAAATAATAAAAAAGATAAATGTGATAATAATAATATAATAATGAAATAATAAAAAAGATAAATGTAATAATAATAATAATGTAATAATGAAATAATAAAAAAGATAAATGTGATAATAATAATAATGTAATAATGATGTAATAATGAAATAATAAACGGAGAAGATAAAGTCTCTTCCTGTCTGTCTGCTGCCAGCAGATGGAGTCAGAGACCTGAACATGACTGAAACAGAAACAGCAGCTGAAAATCACTGAGTCTCTGGGCTCTGTTGTACTCTGATGGACTCTGACGGTGTCTGGTGGACTCTGACGGACACTGACAGACATGTAATTAAAGTATCAGCAGTAAAAGTACACAAGTATTCTCAGCTTCTAGAGGAAATAGAGATGACCTACAGTAGAAAATAAATTCACTTTTAAATTCAATAGTTGTGATTAAAGACAACAAAATGAAGCCCCGCCCACCTCCAAACATTCGAGCCACAGGATTGGACGCCGCTCTAACGTTGAAATTGATTGACAGGTCTGTTTATACGGGGACGACGTTCTCGGCGTCCGCTGATAAATGTTTGTTTACATGAGTGATGTCACGTAAACTGATCAGTATTCAACAATTAGGAATTTTCATATGCAAATAGATAAGTATTAGTAAAGAATGTGTATATATATATATATATATATATATATATATGTATATAGTATATTATAGAGTATTGAAATGTTTTTATTTCTTCAGTCTGAACCAACATCATCCAAGAATCATGTTCTTAATGAAATTATCAGAGATGTACACTACATACTGACTGATGACATCATTGTGTGTGTGTGTGTGTGTGTGTGTGTGTGCGTGCGTGCGTGCATGTGTGTGTGCGTGCTGTCTGTGTGTGTGTGTGTGTGTGTGTGTGTGTGTGTGTGTGTGTGTGCGTGCGTGCGTGCATGTGTGTGTGCGTGCTGTCTGTGTGTGTGTGTGTGTGTGTGTGTCCATCTGCCTGCTGCAGGACTCTATAGAGATCAATAATTAAACATGGCTAATGGGCTGCAGCCAGGGACATCTGTCTGTGTGTGTGCACGTGAGTGTGTGCATGTGTGTGTGTGTGTGTGTGTGTGTGTGTGTGAGCGGCAGCCAGACTGAGCATGCTCAGTTCAGCTGTATCATAACGAGGTCAGAGCCGTTTGACCCGCTGACCTCCAGAGACCCGACGCCCGCTGAGCTCTAGTTTAAATATTAATGTTACTGATGTCTGTACGAGTTCTGATACTAACACTGGCAGTAGTGCAAACACATGTACTAGTACTAACACAATATATCTGAAAGCTCTTGTTATGTTCCCAAACCTTTCATTAAATACTTTTACACTAATTGTTATTAAAGCTGGAGTGCAGGACTTTTACATTTAGATGAACGTCCATTGCCAACCTGTCACTCCCTCACTCACTCTCTCCTCTTCATCCCCTATAAGACATGAGGCTTCAATGAGCTCTCTCCATTGCATTCGGTCCTTGGCAGCATGTTGGGCCACTCCCAATGACAGGTTGCCAACCTGTGGAGGACAGACACGGCCAAAATAAAAAATATATTAATAAATAAATGACTTGATAAATATGTCATTAAATGTGCCAGAAATAATATTAAAAATAAATGTAGGCATTAATTAGCTGATAAAATGTGACATAAATTTATATTTATGTTTTCATTTACAGTACTTGTTTATTTGTATTAATTTCCCTACTCTATTTAATTTTCCCTTTTATTTATTTATTTATTTTATTCAAATACATTTTTAATAAAATAAATGTAATTTTATTCTATTAAATTTATTTTTGCATTTATTTTTTATTCATTATTACATTTATGTATTTATTTTTTCATGTTTGCTTGATTTTCCTTTTGAATCCCCCCCCCCCTACACCTATTTATTCATTTATACATTTTTTCATTTATTTTATTAACTTAAAATGTATTTTTGCATTTTTTTATTTAGTCAGTCATTATTACATTTATGTATTTATTCATTCATTTTTCATGATTTTACCTTTGCATTTTACCCCGTATTTATTTATTTATTTGTTTGTTTATGTATTTATTAACTTTTTAATTTATTTTTGCACTTGTTTTTGCATTTAGTTATTTGTTATTACATTTATATATTAATTTATTTATGTATTAATTCCTGCATGATTTTGCCTTTGCATCCCCCCCATTTATTTATTTATTAATTTATTCTTGAATTTATTTATTTTAATTTAGTAATTGATTATTATATTTATGTATTAATTTCCTAATTTCTGCATGATTTTGCCTTTGCATCCCCCCCCCCCCCCCCCCCCCCCTTATTTATTTATTTAATTTAAAAAAAAAAATTTTTATTCATTATTATTTTTATTTATTCATTTCTGCATGATTTACCCTTTGCATTTTCTCCCCCTATCTATTTATTTATTAATTTATTTTTGATTTTGGCATGTTCTGTCCTCCATACATTTTGAGTTCACACAGTGCTGATTAAGGCCGCCAGGGAAAGCTCTCTGTATTTCACAGTATACCAGAGTTTTGGTGTTTGAAACGTCACTCAGGAGTTCACATAGTAAACTCTGAAAACAGCAGCTCTTTTTTTCCGTCACATGAACAGGAAGTTACACTTTTTGCCTCTTCCTGTTTCAAATGCTCACTTTTCATTTCTCGGGCTTCACTGTGAGGGACGCCTCGTAATGCTTCAGCTTCATACTCTGATTTATACATTAGCTGATGAATGTGCTGATTGTTATATTTCTAAATCTCCTGAAGGATCACTAAGGTTTCATCTAGTCTTTCAGTAAACGCCGTTTCAGTGTTTTTGATCTTTATCTAGTTTCCTTCTCATCAGCTGACTCTCAGTAGAAACCTCCGACATCACCAAATGGTCATTTTGTGGTTGAAGTATTCCTTTAAACTACCCATAAAGTCATTAAAATGAGCTCCGTCTTTACCAGCTGCAACATTAAATTGATGAACACATTAATGTTTTAATAATCAGGGATATATTTTACTCTACCTCAGGGGTCTTCTACGTTTATCAGGCCAAGGACCCCCAAACTGATGGAGAGATGGAGCAGGGACCCCCTACTATATATATTGTACAAAATTGTGTTTTATATTAAACTAGGCCTAGTGCTATGTATAAATGTACCTTGTTATTATTATTGTGCATTCAATACTAAGCTATTCAAATAATACATAGGTTCATATATTCATGTTTTTATTATCGTTACATGCATAGTGTCCTTTCAGAATAAACTTCCATTTTCACATGAAGTTAGGTTTAGGCAACACAACCACTTAGTTCGGGTTAGGAAACGGTCGCGGTTGACTTTAACTTCACTGACTAACGACTCACGGTGCTGACCATACCGACCGGTCACTTACTCCGACTGTCGAATAACGGCGCGGGTGTGTTTACGTTGGAGTCAGTTTCGCCCCGGTTCGTCACATACTGTTGCTAAAGGGCGCCTCCGTGCGACGGTTCCCGATGCCGAGGATCGCCATTATTTGACGAGGTGTGACTGAGACCGAGTTCGGTAAATGTCTTTAGTTCTGCAGGTATTTGGTCGTAAACATATTAAAGTATTGGACAATTTAAAACGTTGACCTGATGATGGCGCTGGATGAGAAATCAGGGAGGGGACCAGGAAGAGGGGACGTGTTGTGTTTGTAGTTCCTCCAGCTGCCACCAGATGTTACTAAAGAACCTGTTAGCAGAGAGCACCTTTAAAGTGCTTTACAGTTTGTACCTGTTGTTTCTTTCAGTTAGATGGAGCAACGATTGGATTGTTGAACACAGTGTTGCCAGATAGTGAGAGAAACAAGCAACCAGGTCTTTAGAAACAATCCCAAAACAAGCGACCTTACCTTCCTACCTACAGTATGAGAGAGAGAGGCTTGATCACTTCATAGATATGCAGGAATTTATTTTGGATTGCATGCATTTCATTTCATTTTTGCATCAATGTTTAGCTTGTAACTTTACTTTTTTCTCTTAAAGAAGTTGAACATTTTATTAAATTTTTGTATTTCATTTTTAGTTTATAACTTTATTTTTTTCTTGTTAACTAAACTTAAAGAAGTTGAACATTTTAATTAATTTTTGTATTTAATTTTTAGCTGGTAACTTTACATTTTTATTTTCAACTAAACTTAAAGTAGTAGAACATTTTATTTAATATTTGTGTTAAATTTTTAGCTTGTAACTTTATATTTTCTTTTTAACTAAACTTAAAGTAGTAGAACATTTTATTTAATTTTTGTATTGAATTTTTAGCTGGTAACTTCACATTTTTATTGTCAACTAAACATAAAAAAGTTGAACATT
This sequence comes from Sebastes umbrosus, assembly GCF_015220745.1. Classification (NCBI taxonomy): domain Eukaryota; kingdom Metazoa; phylum Chordata; class Actinopteri; order Perciformes; family Sebastidae; genus Sebastes; species Sebastes umbrosus. The sequence continues at coordinate 33,011,170 of NC_051280.1, read as the reverse complement.
TTTTATATCAATATTTGTAAGCGACTTTTCAGGAAAAGAAGCCCAAAGTCGCGGATAATAAGCACACCTTTATCTGACAACAAAATCACCTGGAGGAGTCACCAGAGTACAGACAGTGATCCCCCCCCCCACCGGCAGCCCCCCAGCGAGGGTTTGGACCAAACGCCTCCTATTGTTACGAGTGGAGCTCCGGGCCGTCTCAAAGTCCTCACACCGATTCTCCTCACATGCTAATGCAGCCGGCACAAAGGCAGGTGATGCTCTAATGGGGGGGGGAAATGGGTCCCACTGGGTGTGTGTCTACGGCCCCGTTCAGACCCGACATTAACATGCGTCCTCAGTGATCCCATCACAAGTGGACAGCACTACGTCCCTTCACACCTGGAATTACAATGCGTCTCCACATGCGTCCACATGAGGGACCACTTGTGATCCGACCTCACATGAATGTCAGTAGTGATGCCCTACGTATTCGTACATCTTATTAACATCAAAATAAAAAGGTTATTGTAATGGAAGTGACTTTGCCTGTAGACATGTAGATATATATGTTTTTTTGGTGTAGTTGTTTATTTGGGCCCCTGTTGCTCTCCTCTATACCGGTTTAGTCTGTCCCGTTGCAGAATCCGTACACAACCCCGATCTAAATTTAGATCTAATCTTGTAAAGTTACAAGCTAAAAATGGATACAAAAAGGACATGAAGCGTTCAATATTAACAGACATGCAGTATAAATGTGTTATTGTCTCCTATTCTAAGATGGTGTTTCTGAATATTTCTGCATCCTGGGGTCCCTAAACAGTCTCTGAATTACATAAACTGTGTCTCACTGTAAAGCTGAGACTCTGGTGGATCCAATGAGCTCAACTGTATTCATGTGTGATGATGTTAGTCCCCATAGGAGACATTTCATTGACCTCACTGTATAAAATGACCTGTGGTGACCTCTAGGATGTACACCACTTCTATGTGACATCTACTGTTGACCTGCTATCTCCCACTAAAGACCTCCTGGACCCCCCTCCCACCCAGTATTTGTTGTAGCAGTAGTATTCGTAGTATTTGTAGTATTTGCTGACAGACCTGTTGAGTGGTTCCACACAGGGACTCCACGGTGTCAGCTGGTACTGCAGACAGCTGAGTGTTGTCCAGGAAAGGAAACTGACTTATGAACAGATTAGTGGAGGAGAAGAGAAGGAGAAGAGGAGATCTGGAGGAGAAGAAGAGGTCTGGAGGAGAAGAAGAGGTCTGGAGGAGGAGAAGAGGTCTGGAGGAGGAGAAGAGGAGGTCTGGAGGAGGTCTGGAGGAGGTCTGGAGGAGAAGAGGAGGTCTGGAGGTCTGGAGGAGGTCTGGAGGAGGATCAGTAGATTTGAGCCCCTCACTGTCTCAGCTTGTTCTTTCAAACTGAATTCCAGCAGTAAATGTGGAGCCTCGGGCTCCGGGCTCGTAAAAGCTGCAGAGACGCCTTTAAAAACACTGCCTGAGTGTGTGTGTGTGTGTGTGTGTGTGTGTGTGTGTGTGTGTGTGTGCCTGAGACTTACATTACATGTATAACCATGATAACAGGACTTCTCTGTTAACACTCAAACTCTTTATCGATATGTGTCCGTCCTCCAGAACTCGTCTATAACTCTGAGAGGAAGTCCTCCTGGAGCCACAGTCAGGTGTGTTGTTTACCTGCTGCTGTTCCTGGATCATATTCAGCATGCTGTAAGTACCACGGAGTACTGAACTCATGATGAGATGTAAATATTATCACAATATATTACACGTACAGTATACTGTCAACATGTAAAGACTTCTACAGGATCTCCTGCACACTTAAAAAGGGAAATCCTTAACATCCATCACAGCGTTATATGTGTAGGTTTACTAGTGAGGTGCTACAGCAGATATGGTGGCTGGTCTACTGCCAACAACCTCGACCCTCATTAACCATTCACATGATGTATTCCCTAACCCTACCGCTAAGAATAATAAGTAAATACCTAACCCTAACCCTAACCCTTACATTAAAGCTTATTCTAACCTTAGAAATAACCACCGGCACTCTCTCGTTCTCTACGGTGTAACCTCGGCGCTCAATCAAACACAGACAGGGACTCGCCCTCCAGCCGACTTATACAAGAATCAGCATTACTGATACTTCCTCTTCATTTTAATAATAATAAAAACTATTAAAGGGACTCTGTGTAAGAATAAGTCAACTAAAGTCAGCGTCCTGTTGCTCGCGCTTGTGCTCGTTCTACATAGACATGAAGGAGCATCGCTCAACACAGTGAGGAGACACACGTCAGCTAAAAGCACAATATCACTCTTTATTTCAGCTGCTTGGCAGTAATGTTAGCTGACCAGACCAAGGTCTCTCCATGAATCAATGCTGATCCTAGTGTTGGCTTTTCCCGCCTCAGCCTCCCGACTGCGGCCGGAGGGAACGGGGGAGACGCCGGAGTTTTGGTGGGAGACGATAACGTTTCTCTCTGCGGAGCCCCGTCACTTCACAAGACACGGGAAACCTCTGTTGGTCTGGAGGAGCTGCAGCAGTTATTTCTGCACAAACGTCCACTGAACATTCACTAGATATTCTCAGAGCTAAACTAACTCTTCTGCAGTGTGGAGTGAGCAGCATGCACGTGAGAGGTGGAGAGAGAGAGAGAGAGAGAGAAGGAGCGTGGTGTGTGAGTGAAGGCAGGCAGAGGAGCAGAGGAGCAGAGGAGCAGAGACTCCGGTTCTGGAGACCAAAGCTACGGTCTCCCCCGCGTCCTCCGACCGCGGCCAACACTGTTTAACAGCTTCACTAGATACAACCAAGAGGTTTTGGTGCTTCACTGGAGTTTGTGTTGGAGTCTGAGTCTGAACAGCGTAGACACACGCGAGCGACCATGAGACACCGACCAGCAATGATTTATACGTGGAAGAAGTTACAAACAGTCCCTTTAATAATACGCTGAAAGACACTCAAGAAGGGATGACTAAATGTGATTTCAGTAGGACTTGAAAGGGGGTAGTACTAATTTAGTATGTCACTTCCATAAAGATTATTATTGGTCAGTATAATTAATATAATATTGGTCACCAAAGTTGAATGCGATGCAAAACATTTGTGCATTTTTACTTCGACTGTGCGAGTGAATCCACTGATTGTGGCGAGTCCATTGAGATTAAGTGATTTTGATTTTAAATGCTGGCATGACGGAGTGCTAATAGAATCACATCAAATGACAGTGAAGAGGTTTTGGAGGAAGAAACCCTGGTTTGTACAAAGCACCACGATGTCTTTGGCACAAAAGGGACCTCATACAAAGACACCTCGAGGTGATAATCTCTCTCTCTCTCTCTCTCTCTCTCTCTCTCTGTCCTCCATGTAATGTCATACATCAGGCGTAATGTCCTTGCTGGGCTAATCGATAAAGACAGAAAGCAAGAGAGAGAGAGAGAGAGAGCATTAATTCAAAGCTAGGAAGTGAGAACATAGGAGGGAGGGGCAGAGAGAGAGAGAGAGAGAGGTGATGGTGAATCGACAGTGAAATCAAGCTGTGGGCGAGCGAGAAGGATGGCAGTCATGTGACCTGGTGAAGGAAGACGAAGAGGGAGACAGAGGAAGACTTTCATTGGCTGTAAAAACAACCTTTATATCATCGTCAGCTTCAGATCAGATTTAGAAGTTACTGTTGACAGCTGAACATGTGACTCTGGTTCCATCCCATCAGGCACGACGGCGTTATGGAGCTCCAGCACTGATGTCGGTGATGCGTCCGTCAGTTTGACTCGTTCAGCCCTTAAATCATGAGTCGGTCTCCACATGACACCTCTCTGTCCTTAAAGAGCCCCGTGGCCTCCGGTGGTTTACCTCCTCACCTTGCTGCAGTGATGTCACGGTGTACTTCAGTCATACCTGCCGACGCTCCAGATTTTCCCAGGAGACTCCCGTTTGTCCATCGCCCTCTCCCGGTTTCCTCCCGGAGTCACAGTTCTCGATTTATGGCCACCTTTTTTTTTCCTTTTCTTTATCTCAACCTGTTTCTGACTCTGTGTAACGACGGCCCGTTACTGGATATTAATAACAGTAACTGTAACTATAATCACTATGCACTAATGGTTTATTGAACTCACTTATTGGTAACAGGGTTAAATAAGCACTCTGGTATTTTAACAGGGGTATTTATTGATTGATTGATTAATTAATTGTCGATGTATTACAGTGGTGTGAGTCTGGCGTGCAGGGCAGGTTTTGCAGCGGGGACGCGCGGCGATTCCACCTCATCGGTCGCCTGTAAAAGAACAAAATACGCATTAAAATGCACATCGATGTACATGCGAAGTACAAGTGAAGATACTGGTATCATATGAAACTAGAAAACCTAAGAATCCATTGGTACCAACCATGTCATACTAGCTTGTCGCTAAGGAGGCGAAGAAGTACTCTGATCTTTTACTTCACATAAAAGTACTAATACCACAATGTAGAAATACGTGTAAGTGAAAGTCCTGCAACACTAGAGGGGTACCCGGTGCGTCGGTCTCCGATGCCGAGGGGCACTGCCCAAGCGGCGCTATTTGACGAGTTGGGAGTGAGCATGTGTTGTGGGACGGACAACAGTGGAAGCGGTGGCGCTGATATTGTTATGGATTGTCTTTGTCTCGTCCTTGCTGGTGCCGCCACAGACCGGCATACAAATCCTCGAAACAGCGACCGGCACATCAAAACATTTTGGAGTTTTTTGGTTTGAGAGTTATGATGTGTTTGTTCGCCACTAATTTCTTTAACGCAACTTGCGATAGGTCGTAGCGGCTCAGTTTTAAGGCTAGAGTGAAGATACTGGTATCATAGTAAACTATAAAGCCTGATGAATCCATTGCTACCAACCATGTCAGACTTGCTGGTAGTGAAGGAGGTTAAATAACGCTCCAGACTTACACTAAATTTTGGAGAGGACAAACTGTAATGTCCATTTTCAAAGGGGTCCCTTGACCTCTGACCTCCATATCAGTGAATGTAAATGGGTTCTATGGGTACCCACGAGTCTCCCCTTTTCTGGATAATATCTGTCATTGTTTTGTGTTGTTAATTAATTTCCATTTTTTATATTGATTTATCTATCTATATTTCTTTTATTTCTTTTATCTATTCCATTTTTTCTTTTCCATTTTAATTTTTTTTACATTTATTTATCTATTTTTTAATTTCCATTATTTTATTTTTTATATGTATTTCTGATTTTCAATTATTTCTATTTATTTATTTATTAATTTTTCCTTTCAATTTGTATTTTTTCTATTTATTTATTTATCTATTTACTTGTTTTTTTATATTTATTTATTTATGTATTTACTTATTTTTTATATTTATTATTTATCTATTCGATGTGATTGATTTATGTTTTGTATTATACATAAGTAAGTACATACACTACATATACATTACACTAAATGCAGTACCTGTGAGGGTTTCTGGACAATATCTGTCATTGTTTTGTGTTGTTAATTGATTTCCAATAATAAATATATACATACATTTACATAAAGCAGCATATTTGTCCACTCCCATGTTGATAAGAGGATTAAATACTTGACTAATCTCCCTTTAAGGTTCATTTTGAACAGATATAAAATGTGTGATTAATCACGGTTAACTATTTTAATCGACTGACAGACCGAGACACAATAACATGATTTCCCATCTCATTTAAAAGGCTCCAGTCCAAATACTACAGTCCCCATGAGCCTCAGCGTGCTCTGCGGTACAAATGCTGAGAGACGGGGAGAGTTTCAGATCCTTCGTGGCGTTGAACAGGAAACCGGCTCACTTCATCGTGATGTTGAGACTCCGGAGGAAGTCACAGTCAGTCGAGCTCTCTGCACTTCCTCTTGTGCCAGATAACACAGGTTACCACACACTTCCACAGGCGCCGTGCGTTCCATATCGCTGTTATTACGTTTTAACGTTAATGGTGCATTAAGTCCCCTTACCTGTATCTAAGAAAAGCTTCTTTTATTTTAATCAAATCATCTTTCTTTAATGAATAGAACATTTTCCTCAACATAAATAAAGTGATGACGTCTTTACGAATACATAATATGATCGGTTTGTAACGACTTAATTAATTTACTATAACAGCATTAGAGCGGAAATAGATCTTTTTTAATTTTTTAATTGTGGTAAAATAAATATAATTTACGGTTCTGTTAGAGACCGCCTCGTTCAAGCGGGACAGGTCATAGGTTTTTGATGTTGTTTTTGAAAGGCTAAACGCCAACAAATGTGGATTGAAGCGGAATATTTCGTTAGATTTTGCTACTAAATTGGAAAAATATTTATATTTTTTAAATAGTTTTATACACAGACTTTTCTAGAAATGATCTAGTAAGTGTGTTGTTAGTTATACATTAGCAAATCTAATTTTAACAACCTCACTCAAAGCCTGGCGCCCCCGCTCCCTAAGGGGTGACTAATGGTCAAAAACATGAGTGAAGAAATACTTTATTTTGACTTATTGTGAATGAACTACAGACTCAGTTAAACAGTTAAATCAAATGTCCAAAGTCTGTCTGTCTCCTCCTCTTCGTGCACCACACAGACGAAAGTATGCGGACGCTGTTTCTGCAGCAGTTTTGGGCTCCGTATAGTTGCGATGAAGAGAAATCTACAACGATATTTTAGACAACAGTGTTCTTCCAGCTTTTGTGTCAACAGTTTGTGTTTGTCTCTTTCCTGTTGCAACGCGACAGTGTTCTCAGCTCCATAAATACACGGTTTTGTGGCCTAGTGGTTAAGAATCGTACAGTTTACTGGGATCATGGTGGTTCCCGGTTCAATTCCCAGCTGGAGACCTTTGCTGCAGGCGAAATGCGCCAAGAAATATTTTTTAAAAAGTGAACAGTAACATCTCTGTAACGGTGTGAGGGTCGCAGTAAAATGTTTCAGTTTTTAAATTTTAATGCCGGACAGGTAAATATCTCTATACATGGAGAGATACAGAGATAATAATAATAAATATGAAGTACAAATAAAAAATAAATAATAATAATAATAATAATAATAAATAAATAAAGAGATACAAATATAAATAAAAATATTAAATAAAGAGATAGGAATGCTGATATTAAAAATCAAAGTAAAAATTAATTAATTCAAAATACGCAAATTAAATATATAAATAAAAATAAAAAGTAATAATAGCAACAATAAGAATAATAAGAATAAATAAAGAGATAAAATTAATAAAATGAAATAAAGAGATAACAAGGCTGATATTAAAAATCTAAGTAAAAATCAATTAATTTAAAATAAGCAAAATAGATACTGTAAATAAAAATAAAAAGCAATAATAGCAATAATAATAATAATAATAATAATAATACATAAAGAGATACAAATTAAAACATTAAATAAAAAATGAAATAAAGAGATAACAATGCTGATATTAAAGATCTAAGTAAAAATTAATTAATTCAAAATCAGCAAAATAAATAAATAAATAAAAAGAAAAAGTAATGATAATAATAATAATAATAATAAAAGCAATAATAATAATAAAAATAAATAAAGAGATAAAAATAAAAAATAGAAATAAAAAATTAAATAAAGAGATATTAAAAATCTAAGTAAAATTTAATTCATTCAAAATAAGCAAAATGTATAAAAATAAATAAATATACAATTTACAGTAAAAGATGATATTAATAATACCGTACTTTATCTAAAAGGAAAGGTATAAATGTGACAAGTTTTAAAGCTAGAGTGAAGATACTGGTATCATATGAAACTAGTAAACCTGATGAATCCATTGGTACCAACCATGTCATACTAGCTTGTAGTGAAGGAGGTTAAATAACGCTCCAAACTTCATGCTAAATCTTGGCGAGGAAAAACTGTCATGTCCAATTTTCAAAGGGGTCCCTTGACCTCTGACCTCCAGATCAGTGAATGTAAATGGGTTCTATGGGTACCCACGAGTCTCCCCTTTACAGACATGCCCACTTTATGATAATCACATGCAGTTTGGGGCAAGTCATAGTCAAGTCAGCACACTGACACACTGACAGCTGTTGTTGCCTGTTGGGCTGCAGTTTGCCATGTTATGATTGGAGCATATTGTTTTATGCTAAATGCAGTACCTGTGAGGGTTTCTGGACGATATCTGTCATTGTTTTGTGTTGTTCATTGATTTCCATTTTTTATATTTATTTATTTATTTATTTATCTATCTATTTATTTATTTTTTATCTATTCCATTTTTTTTCCATTTATTTATCTTTTTTTTATTTTTCATTGTGTTTTACATGTATTTTTTATTTTTTCTATTTATTTATTTATTTTTCCTTTCAATTTTAATTTTTTTATATTTATTTATGTATTTATATATTGTATTATAGATAAGTAAGTACATATACTACATATATATGTATATACATTACACATAAGTACCAGTGAGGGTTTCTGGACAATATCTGTCATTGTTTTGTGTTGTTAATTGATTTATAATAATAAATATATACATACATTTGCATAAAGCAGCACATTTGTCCACTCCCATGTTGATAAGACGATTAAATACTTAACAAATCTCCCTTTAAGGTTCATTTAGAACAGATAAAACATGTGCGATTAATCCCGATTAAATATTTTAATAGATTGACAGCCTTAATATATATGCTATGATATTTTTACATTTATACGTCCATGACATACAGTATGTATACAAGTGTGGGGTCTAAGTCAGATATTTAGGTCTCGTGGCCGTCTTAAAATTGCTGTAATGTAACGTTACAGGACATTTAAGCAACCTTAGTTAATAAATCCTGCAGTCCCTCTGCTGTCAACTACAACCTTCCTGCATGTTTTGTCTAGAACTCAACATTAATACAGTCTTTATATTTAGCTATAAGTGAACTTGTGTTGTTTATTGTGTCTGCTGGAGGCGTCCGCTTCACTGCGTCGCTGCAGCGGGTTCAAACATGTTGGAGTAACACAGCCCCTCACTTCATCTGCTGCTTCTCTCTCTCTCTCTCTCTCATGTGTTTCTGTCTCTCTGGTTTCCCCCTCAGCGAGCTCTCAGGTATGAAGACAGAAGCTGGACGTCAGGCAGTGGGACAGACTTAAAGTGTCTCTCCTCTTGTTTGAGCAACGTCTAGTCGTTGTAGACCAAATTGATCCCCTCCGGGGTGAGTTTGCACCAACGTCTGGATTAACTCTGAACCTGGATTAGTGTCAGCTGAGGCTCCAGATATTTAAACTCCAGTTTAAACACACTTTCATTGGTGGTGGTTTAATATTCAGAAGCGTCTGCCTGCGTTTCTGAGGTATAGAGCAAAATGCAAAATGAGTTGTAGCTTTCAGACGTATTAATTCACGTGATGGATCATCGTTATTAATCTTTGATTTAAAGCAAAGTTCAACAGACAGCAATTCACAGAGCTTTACCGGAGCCAGAAAAAACACACGAAGTTATATAAAACATATTTATTTGGGTGTTTCTGCAACTATTCTCCCAAATTAAAACCTCTATGAATTTAATTTTAACCATCAGAGTATTAATACATATAAACAGGTACACAGAATTACATCTAGTGGTTAAGATTTTAATCTGTAACATGTTTATTTTTTATGGTTTTCAACACTAACTGTTCTTATTGCAACATTACAATAACATATTTTATACATTGTGCTTTTTAAAATTTCTATAATATTTTTAAGGCATTCATATTCATTTTCATGTAAAACATATTTTAAAAAATAGAAGATTTCATGATTTTCTCTACACCCTGAAATGTAGACGCCATAGACAAACTAGATTGGCCCTCGGAGAGCGCAGACCTCCGCCAAGGTGCCTGACTTTAAAAACAGCTCCCAGCTCCCAGCTCCCAGCTGGCGGTACTGTGATGTGGCCGGCTTGTTATTATTAACACGGTGTGTTTCCGTGTAACGTATCAGCGGACGCCTCTCTCATTCAGCAGCCTTGTTATGTCTGTATAACGTTACACTACGTTGTCTCTCATCCCGTCATCTACCGCTTTGTTCTTTCTCACCACGGACGGACAGCAGCTCCCGCCGCACGTCGATGTCTCGCCGCATATCTACACACGCATCTCTCTCCTCTCAGAAGAAGGAAGGAGGCGGGGTCACGCGTCATCAGCGCGTCGTCAGCCACACTGCGCATGTGTTACACCCTGTGGTCTTAATGCTCAGGCTGATCGGAATCCTTAAAGATATTCCTGAATCCGGATCATGATCCGGATCGCCACCAAAATCGAATGGATTGTTCATTGTGCCAAACCTCACCCCTCCAAAATATTTCATTCAAATCCATCACAGACTTTTGGAGTAATCCTGCTAACAGATAAACAAACAAACAAACAAACAAACAAACGCCGGTGAAAACATAATCTCCTTCCTAGGCCGAGAACAAGTTCGGCAGCTCATATTTAAATATATTCTTTACCGATAGCAAAGAACGTATATTGATATTGATAAGAAGTGAAAGTCAATAGTTTTGTTACCGGACACCAGTAAAACGTTTTCCTACGAGGAGCCGTACAAAAGTAAAACTAAATTATTTCTGTTCTATAATTTTGACTTAAAAAATTATATTTAAACTGACAAACATCATATCTCATGGACTCATGGAGCAATTCAAACTGGATCAAAAATATATTTGTCTCCGAAGAATTTTCAGAATTTTTTTTATTTAATAAAAAATATTTTTTTCCGAAATAAGGTCCCATGGTGGTCCACCAGAAGGGGCGGGACTTTGCCTCTCTATGCCGGCTGTGTGGCACTGCAGGGACCAGACGCCGTCCAGCGTGACCAGATTAACCTGTTAAGGGGCCTCCCGGAGCAAAACATTTTGTTGTTTGGCCCCAATTTTACCTAAAATAACTCCGGTCTTAAAGCCATGATTTGACACAGAGCCCCTCTACGGGACAGGCCATGAGATCAAGTAGTGATCCAGGACCTGTCTTAGTTCTTATTGTTCTTCAATGGTGCAAATTCCTAAACAAATCTGCAGTTAATCAAATTATGTCCAACCAATTGACACACAGTGAACTTGGGGCTTTAGGGGGGGCCCCTCGGGGTCCGGGGGCCCCCGGGGCAGCTGACTGATCTGCCCAGCTGGTAATCCGGCCTCGGCGGACGGCGATAGAGTTGTGTCGGTTTCCTCGGACTGATTCTGGATTCAGATTTTACTTCCACTGCAGGAACTTATAGGTTGAGGTTGTGAGAAGCTCCCGGTTTGTTAAGACGGGTTTGTTTCACAAACGCAGGATCAGAATCAGACGCGTCATTTTAGTTTTCTAGATGAATGAAGTCAGCTGTTGTGGGACAGTATAAATATAAACATACATTTGCTTAACGTTACTCCTCGTAGATCATAACCGTTCCCATTCATTGTCTATGTCAGCAGCCGTGCAGCAATGCATTCTGGTAGCGTGGCGGTGCAATTCGAGACGGACCGTCAGGGCGTTTTTTCATCACAAGAGATCACCTCGCTTCCCAGCATCGGACCCTCGTTGGGCTGCCGCTAGACACGAGGCTCCTGATTGGACGAACGCTTTCCCTCCGTGGGCTGCTGCTCCCAGCTTTGAAACCGGAACCAACATGGCTGCTCGCTTGGAAACTTTCTTCTCTTAAATTATGAAAATAGTTCACTGAAATGTGTTTCTGAAAACATTTAATCCTGCAGTTGATGAATCTGTCTTTATTTTAGATCGACAACGGTTAGTTTGTAAAAGTTTCTCGTGAGTTTCCAGAGGCAGCGAGTCGCGTCGGATGCACCCTGATTTGCATAAAGTAGAACTGAACCTCAAGTTTATGCAAATGAGGAGCGGGCGACGTGACAGTCCATCTCTCGAATCGGACCGCCACAATGCGTCGCACGGCTGCTTTATAGACGATGAATGGAAAGCGTGGAAAGGACGGAGCCTGTGGACACGTACACCACTACATGTAGTAATCATGCAGTTTTAATCTACGTGTCTACAATTTAAAGGGACCGTTTGTAACTTTTTACACATATAAATCTACCGGGTTGGGATCCCATGCGCGCTCGCGTGTGGCCGGAGTCTCAGCTCCTCTGCCTTCACTCACACACCGTGCTCCTTCTCTCTCTCTCTCTCTCTCCACCTCTCACGTGCATGCTGCTCACTCCACACTGCAGAAGAGTTAGTTTAGCTCTGAGAATATCTAGTGAATGTTCAGTGGACGTTTGTGCAGAAATAACTGCTGCAGCTCCTCCAGACCAACAGAGGTTTCCCGTGTCTTGTGAAGTGACGGGGCTCCGCAGAGAGAAACGTTATCGTCTCCGACCAAAACTCCGGCGTCTCCCCCGTTCCCTCCGGCCGCGGTCGGGAGGCTGAGGCAGGAAAAGCCAACACTAGGATCAGCATTGATTCATGGAGAGACCTTGGTCTGGTCAGCTAACATTACTGCCAAGCAGCTGAAATATAGAGTGATATTGTGCTTTTAGCTGACGTGTGTCTCCTCACTGTGTTGAGCGATGCTCCTTCATGTCTATGTAGAGCGAGCACAAGCGCCAGCAACAGGACGCTGACTTTAGTTGACTTAACGGCCACAGGTGTCGCTGTTAACAACACATTTCTGAAAGTTACAAATAGTCCCTTTAAAATAAGCCCGTTTAATTTTGCAGTGTGAATGTACCACACACTCAAAACGTGGTCCGAGGGATGCAGTCGGGAGGCAGAGTTTTGGTTCTGTCAGAGGATCACTTCCTGCTCCGCTCAGATTCCTGCTTTCATATCTCATCACTGGATGGAACAAGAAGGCTTTTCCTCAGCAGTGATGAATCTCAGAGATCATGGCGGTTAAAAAAGGCAACATGTGAAAGAGTGAAGTGAAACTCTACACTGATGCTCCTCACACACAAACACAGAGAGAGTCCACATCCAGGATCCGGACTCCGGTGTTTACGGCGCACCGACGGAGTTCAGGTTTGAACTGACGGGCGTGCGCTGCAGCCAACCGGCGCGCGCCGTGCGCCAAAGCCGCGTTTATTCCACTTAGCCGACCAATCAGGAGCCGAGTGCGTCACCAGAGCAGAATGTGCATGTGGGCTGCCTGATACCGGTCCGGACCACACTCTGCTCCCATCCCCCCCATCCTCAGACAGCGAGCAATGGCGGCTTGCCTTTTTCTCTGTCGTTGCTTTTGTCCTTCTCATGTTCAGCTTGTAAAAGCCATGTGTGCAAAACTCGGTAAGGAAAAACAAATATGTTTTCATAAGAATGCGTGTCAGTTCACGAGCACAGAATTATTTTTTTTGTCTCATCGCATGTCTGTTATGTCGCACTGGCTTTTTCCCCCCTCCCTCCTCCTCCTCCTCCTCTTCCTCCTCTTCCTCTAACAATGGAGAGATGGAGGAAATGAGGCCACCAGCAGCTCTGCAGCTCTGCACACACCTCACTGTCTCCTCCACCTTTACCTCCACCTTTACACAGACCAACATCTATCTGTGCGTTTATTCGTGCATCGACCTTGGCGCACGAATTTATGGGCTGTTATGTAAAAAAAAAACAACAACTCAAGAGCGTCAAGTGCGCACATCCAGAGATGATGAGGGGGGGGGGGGGGGGCTCTGTGAGGAGACATCAGATCTACCTTCAGACTGTGATCAGTTCTACCTTCAGACTGTGATCAGTTCTACCTTCAGACTGTGGTAGTGATGGTGTTCATAAGGCGACTTTAGAGGTGACAGGAACGTTATAAACAGCTCTAATCCGCCCCCACCCCTCCGGAGACTTATTGCCTTATTCCCTGTGTGTCGCTCCGGTGGGCGGGAGAAACCTGACTGGACCAGATGTCCATCAATCAATCACAACTGTGACTCTCTACACGTCCAACCGGAGCGCTGCCTGTTGGGTAGATTCTGGTGCGTAATTACGCACGGTGGAACGGATCAGTCGGTCCACGTTTAGTCCGTTTTACTTATTGTTTTATGTTTGTGTGGTGAGAGGACAGTTGGACAGGAGAGAGAGAGGCGTGTCCTCCGGGTTTATAAACTCTCTCTATTGTTCCACTCCGACGCGTAGAGAAGAGAACACCTCTGTGGAGCGTTCAGCCAATCAGCGGCCTCCTCCTCCTCTCTGGTTCCGCCCAGCAGCCTATAATAAAGGCTCGGCCGGCAGCAGCGTCGGCCACTGGCACAATATAACACTGATTGATCCACTAAACCAGGAGAAGAGAGAGAGGGATTTACTTTATTATTCAGCCTTTCATTTTCAGCCGTCCTTTTTATTTTTATTGAACTAAAACAACACAATGGCAGACACACAAGTTAAGAGCAGTGGAACGGACTCTCTGAAGGTAAGCCTCCTCACACCTCCTCCTCACACCTCCTCACACCTCCTCACTGAGCCAGCAGCACCACAAAGCTCCTCCAGCCTCCAACCTACATTCTGTTTCTTTTTCTTTCTTTTTTTTTTAACCCTTTCGTCGTCGCTTGGCGCTCATTCTGGACTGGGAGAAGTGGGAGCCGGTGGTGGTGATGGGGTGGTGGTGGGGGGGTAAAGAGAGGGAAAACACCGACCGGCGTCCTTTTCTCTCTAAAAAAACACTTTGATGGAAAAATGTCCCAGATATCTTTATTTTAGCTGGGGGGGTCTCTGGAACCGCATCACGGAGACGCGTCTCCAGCAGTCTGCGCGCGGTTCTTTGTTTATAGAAGCGGTTCTGGTTCTCTGTACTTCTGCAGAAAACGCGCACATCCAAGTCCGGATGCGAAACAAACAACGAGCCGCTCCGGCGCGCACACTGGACTGAACAGCCTGAACAACAACCAGCAGCCTCTCCGCTTCTCTTTCTGCTTCTCTCTCAGCTGCTCTTCTGGTTGTTGAACTGACGCGCCTCTTTTCTTCTTCACATCTCGCAGGTTTTTTACTTTAATGCAGATTAATTTAGGACTTGATATCCATCAGGTCGGTTCCAGCTCTGAGCTGATGGATCCGGGTTGGTTGAGTCCTAGAGGAGCTGCTGGAGCTGCTGGAGCTGGTGCTTGTGGGGGGGTTTTGGTCCGGATAGTGATAGTGGGTGAAGTGAAGTTGGTCCGTTTGAATGGAGGACAGAGAGAGAGAGAAGCAGGCGGTGCGTAAAGGTTAACTTTAAGGGCTCTCCACTTCCACTGCTTTCACAGAGTTTGTTGCCTGGCTGCACCGACCGGAGCTGACCCGGTTTGTTTACCCACTCAGGAGGTCTGCTGCTGCTGGTTGAACGGACTCTGCTCCGGTTCAGCTCTCTGCTGTACCGGAGACACACAAAGACGCGGCTTCCGCTTCTTCTTCACTATTTTTCGAGCATGTTCTCGCAGAGCGCGTTTCTGTCTCAGGGGAAAAGTTTTTCTTTCTTTTTTCTGTAACGCAGCCCGCTTCTCTCCGTGTGTGCGTGTGAGTGTGTGTGTGTGTGTGTGTGTGCGGGCTGTGGAGGTGTGATGTGTCCGGTGCTGCTGGCTGGTTTTCCCCTCTCTCTCTCTCTGTGGTCCGGCACCGTTTGGACTTTTCCCTCCTTCTATCTGATCATCTTTGTGCTTTTTTTTTTTTTTTTAAATGTTTATTTCCGTCCAGTCGGACTTTGGATCATATTGGGTAAAACTTTAATTGGGAGTCGGGTCTCAGTAACAGCAGCAGTAACAGCAGTAGCAGTAACAGTAGTAGTAATAACAGCAGCAGCAGTTTGGGGAGAATCGGATCCTTTAATAATAAGAAGAAGAGCAGCTGAATAACTCTGAGTGATTATAACAGATGAACATATGGAGAAGGTGGAGGAGGTCGAGAGGAGGACCGTCGGGTCCGGTGGTATTAACGCTGATAATCCGGGGTGCCTGTTCACACACTATTTATAGTTGTGGAGCATTTTTACGCACAAGCGCCTTTTTACGCACAAGCGCCTTTTTACGCGCAGTCAGTCAGTCGATCGGTGAGCCTCCGGTGCTCCTCTAAACAGCTTACTGGATCTTAAGCAATCAGATTATTATGTGAAGCAATTAATCAATATGTGCGTGTGCAGCGTGCATGGATAACAGGCTGCGAACGGACGATGTCGACAAAAAGAGGAGACCGAGCGCTATAAATAGGCTCGGCGGGCGGTTTTCCGGTGGAAGTAGGTCGCCAAAAAGCCCCGAAGGTGTTCTGTTGCCGGTGTGTGCGCGGTGGCCACACCGGTCGGCCACTATTCTCTCTTTTCTGGCCGCTTTTCTCGCCTGCCATGTGTCGTCTTCTATTGTCCTCCGTTGCACCGAGCAGCAGCAGCAGCGGCACCTCCTCCTCTTCCTCCTCTTCCTCCTCTTCCTCATCACCTCCTCCTCCTCCTGTGTTATTTTAAATGAAGCGGTGCATCCTGGGTTTTGCAGTGCCTCTCCCGGGCGTGTCTCGTGACATATGGCAGCGACAGCAGACCGCTGAGGACTACAATACCCAGAGTGCCCCGGGGGCCACATCAAAGTATCAGATTACAACACATTAGAGAGGGATGGAGGAGGAGGAGGAGGAGGAGGAGGAGGAGGAGGATCTGCAGAGACCAATATGGTGTTTAAACAGGAAGTATAAGGAAGGAATAAGTATTTATATCTATATTTATGTCATTTATTATAGAAATTGTTCATGTTTTTTAAAGAAAATGAACAAAAAACAGCAAAGGTGACTTTATGGTAGAATATTACATTTTTAATTAATTAATTTAATTATTTTTATTTTTGTTATTTATCATACAATTAAACAATTGCTTAATAATATTATGTTTTTTTTATAGATTTGTCTATATATATTTTTTTTCAAGTATTTATTTATTTACTTTATTATTATTATTATTATCACATCAAAGTATCAGATTACAACACATTAGAGAGGGATGGAGTGGGAGGAGGAGGAGGAGGAGGATCTGCAGAGACCAATATGGTGTTTAAACAGGAAGTATAAGGAAGGAATAAGTATTTATATCTGTATTTGTGTCATTTATTATAGAAATTGTTCATGTTTTTGAAAGAAAAAATGAACAAAAAACATTAAAAAACAGCAAAGATGACTTTATGGTAGAATATTAAATTTTTATTTTTTGCTTAATAGTATTGTAAAGTTTTTTATATTTATCTATGTATATTTTTTCAAGTATTTATTGATTTACTTTATTATTATTATTATTATTATTATTATTATTATTATTATTATCACATCAAAGTATCAGATTACAACACATTAGAGAGGGATGGAGTGGGAGGAGGAGGAGGAGGAGGAGGAGAGTGAGGAGGAGGATCTGCGGAGACCAATATGGAGTTTAAACAGGAAGGCTTCATTCTGACAGGGAGAGCTCCCAGAAAGCAACGGGGCTCGTCTAACTAGGCCATTAGGTAGAAGGGCAGGTAGCAGCAGCAGCCTGGAGACGCTTTAATACATCAGCTCACACTGTGGAGAAGATTTCTTTTTTTAAGTTTTAAATTTATTTTTTCTAATATTTGTGTTTGTTTCCAGCAAGAACTGAAAGACAAGCTGGCGGAGGAGAAGGAGAACGGGAAGGATGCTGCCACCAACGGAAAGGTAACCTCCATCGTGTTAACTCTCTGTTCGTTCAAACTCTTCCTACGTCTTCATCACTTTGGAAAAACTTCACAAAAAACTCACTCGTGTTTTCTTTCCCCCCAGGAGAACGAGGAGAACGGCGAGCCCGAGGTAGATGATGACGATGATGATGAGGTGGACGAGGAGGACGAGGAAGATGACGTAGAAGGTAGCTGGAAGACTTTTTAATTTTATTTTTATGCATCATTTCCCCAAAAAAAACAAAAGTCTCACTCTTCTACTCCTTCGTCCTGCAGGTGAGGAGGAAGAGGAGGAGGACGACGACGATGAGATCGGGGTCGGCACAAAACGGGCAGCTGAGGATGACGAAGACGACGACGAGGTGAGGCGCCGGCACCCGAACCTGTTTTTTTTACCGCCAAGAATCGGGTCACGACCCTCGCCGTTCACTTAACTGACCTTCTTCTTCTTCTTCTTCTTCTTCTTCTTCTTCTTTCAGGACGACGTCGACACCAAGAAGCAGAAAACCGACGAAGACGATTGATGCGTTTCCCCCCCCTGCGCCATCCTGCTGAACCACTTCCTGATTCTTCACCTCTGACTGTTTTGATATGTCACACAGGTGGGGGGGCTGGAGGACTGATTTAAAAGGAAAAAATAATAATAATAATAATGGAAAAAAAAAAAAAATCCAACACGGTCATTAGCAAGTAGAGTTCAACAAACATCTACCACGTCCACACTCTCTCTCGATCTCCCCTCAAATCTGTAAAACTAATTTTGTAGAGGAACCCGCCACCACGTCGACGCAGAAATCCGGCTTCTCTTCAACAACAACAACACGAAAGGAGAATTTGTTTGTATTTTTATTTACATTTTATATTTTTGTACATATTGTTAGGAGGGGGGAGGTCAGTTTCTCTCTCGGCAGCGATCTCGTCAGACCAAATCGGTGCTTCTTTAACGAAAGATTTTACTTGGTTGACCATGTTACAATATCTCAACAGATACTAGAATAAAAAACAAAAACATGTAAAAACAGTAAAGAAAACCTGAAAGACAACCTCTTAAAGCCGTTGAACTCAGAGCATTCCAGTAAATTTAATGTATGTACTTTAGCTGTACCATAACTAGTTTGTTTGTATGGGAGGGGAAAGGCCAAAGAAAAGAGCCTCTTTTCTTTTTCCTTTTTATTTTGTTTTTGTCAGCGACTTTTTGTTTTATGACGGCCTGTTTTGATGTATGTGCGAAGTTTGTTGTTTGACAATAAACCGGACTTTTATTTTGTGAGTTGTACTTTGTATCTCTGCTTGTTTTTTCCCCCTCTGCTCGGCGGCCGCACGCCGAAGACTCTCAGGTAGAGGTGAACTCGCTTTTAGTCGCCGAGCTGCAGCTTTTACTCTGAGGTCCATGTTCTGCTACTTCTACTTCTACTCCGCCTCGTCTCAGAGGGAAATATTGTATATTTTACTGCACTAGCTTCATTCACAGCTACAGTTTCTGGTTACTTTACATATAAAACATATGATGCATTGTTATAATTTAGGACTGTCAATTGATTAATATATTTAGTTGCACATTTTGTCATCTGTTCAAATGCACCTTAAAGGGAGATTTGTCAAGTATTTAATACTCTTATCAACATGAGTGGACAAACAGATAAATAAATAAATATAAATAATTAAAATTTAAAGGAAAAATAAATAAGATACAAATACAGATAAAAAATAAGAGTGGAAAGTAAAAAATAGATAAATAAATGTAAAAAAAAATTAAAATGGAATAGATAAAAAATATGTAAATAGATAAATAAATATAAAAAATGGAAATCAATTAACACAAAAATATAAAAAATAAAAATTGAAAGGAAAAATAAATAAATATAAAAAATGGAAAATAAGAAATACAGATAGAAAATAAGAATGGAAAATAAAAAAATAAAAAATAAAAATGGAATAGATAAAAAATAAATAAATATATAGATAAATAAATAAATATAAAAAATGGAAATCAATTAACAACACAGAAATATGACAGATATTGTCCAGAAACCCTCACAGGTACTTATGTGTAATGTATATGTATAGATAGTATAGTAGTATACTTACTTATGTATAATACAATATATAAATACATAAATAATTAAATATTAAAAAATAAATAGACAGATGAATAAATAAATATAAGAAATAAAAATTGAAAGGAAAAATAAATAAATATAAATAAAATGGATAATAAAAAACATAAAAAATAAGAATGGAAAATAAAAAAAGATAAATAAATGTAAAAAAATGGAAATCAATTATCAACACAAAACAATGACAGATATTGTCCAGGAACCCTCACAGGTACTGCATTTAGTGCTTATTGTACAGCGTTGTTTTATAGGTATTTTTATATGCAACGGAGTAGTTTCGTTGTGGTAGTAGGAGAGCAGCAGGCTAGTATTCACAGGAATGTCCATCTGGCTGGAGATATTGCTTTTTGTCTGGATAATGAAGGACTTGTATTTTCTACACTGTTGTACTGTTAGTTTTACTGAAGTAAAGGATGGAGGAGCAGGAGGTAAACTTTTACTCGTAGTGGATTATTTCTACGTTATTTTGAAGTAAAGGATCTGAGAGCTGTAGAATTTAAAATAAAGTTCTGTGAGTTACAACAAAAAGAAACTTATAATGGTCTGAGTTACTAGATGTGGATCTGCAGTGTTGAAGGTGTGAACGGTGAAGGTCCAGGACCGACATGACGGAGCCTGAACGAGTGCAGGAGTGATCTGTGTTCAGTCATGTCAGCTGCAGCCTGCAGGGCCCAAAACCCAGAGAGGAAGTCCACACAAAGGAATGTTCAAAACATCACACACACACACACACACACACACACACACACACACACACACACACACACATGTGTTACTGTACAGGTGAGCTGCACAGGTGATGAGCTGCTTTTTATCTAGATTTCTTTGAGAGATTATTTTCTTTATATATATATATACAGTATATATATATATATATATACTGTATATATGTATATATACAGTATATATATATGTGTACATATATATATATATATAATTTATTTTTTTCAAGGTTTTCAGTCTCTTATATTTGAGCATTTTTTATGTTCACACTTTATTTAAGCAGGCAAGTGCAGACTTCTGTTTGTCATGTTTTTGAAAGACAAAATACAAAAACATAAAAACTGCAAAGGTGACTTTGTGGTAGTATGTTTAGTATCATACAATTAAACAATACTTTAATATATTATAATATTTGATTGGTATTATAAATAATATAATGTTATAATATATATTTGTATTATATACTGTATATATAGTATGTATATTATTATTATTATTTTATTATTATTTTTACATTATTGTAAAAATCTAATAAAAAATTAATTAATTTAATTTAATATATAATTTTATATATATATATATATATATATATTCTCAAGTATATATTTATCTAGTATGTAATTGTCAGTATTTTTATGTGTATTTGTGTTATTTATTATAGAAATGTAATAATAAATTAAATTTATTAAATTTTATATTAAATTTTATAATTTTATATATATATATATATATATATATTCTCAAGTATATATTTATCTAGTATGTAATTGTAAGTATTTTTATCTGTATTTGTGTTATTTATTATATAAATTGTTCATGTTTTTTAAAGAAAATGAACAAAAAACATTAAAAACAGCAAAGGTGACTTTATGGTAGAATATTACTTTTTTATTTTTAATATTTATCATAAAATTAAACAATTGCTTAATAGTATTGTATCGTTTTTTATATATGTCTATATATATATATTTTTCAAGTATTTATTTATTTACTCTATTATTATTATTATTATTATTATTATTATTATTATTATTATTATTATTATTAATAATTTTAAAACAAAAATTCTGGCCAGATCTTACACATTCCACCTTTAATAGTTTGATTATTCATTCTTATATTTTATTATTTAAAACATACAAATATTCTACAAATGATATATACATATATATATATATATATATATATATACAATACACATTTTAAAAGCTGTGAATTTTAGATGGCCGCCATAGCGCCCCCTTCAGGATAGTTTTATTTATTAACATATATTTTAGTATTAATCATTTTGGTCTTTTTGTTGGTGTTAGTCATGAAAGAACTAAATAATTCATGTTCATGTTTAAAGCCTCTGAACACCCACTCAGGTGTTCTCAGTTCTTCTGGCTGATTGGACCTGTGCTCAGGTTGAAGCTGGAGGTCGCAAATCTTCATCTACCAATAAGAATGATGAAGGGATGATGTATCCCGCCCTATCTGGGTTCAACAGAGCTAACAGGAAGATGTCACTCTAGTCTGAACACACCCACACAGTCCTGAGAAGAGGTCCAACCAGACAGATTAACTGAATACACCTGTGTGGTGTTCAGAGGCTGGAAGCTACCAAACACCAGTGAAACCAGTAGGTTTAACATACTCTGCTCCCAGTTGTCTCACAGTCACAGGTCAGCATCACGGTGGCACTACAGTCTCACTCCGCTGCAACTTTAAGACCTGAAAAACCTAGAATGTGTCTCACCTCAGCAGGTGGTTTGAAGCTGAGAGCAACGCCTCCCTGCAGGTCTCACATGGTTCATCCCAAACCAGAGGACCGGAGCTCGTGGAGCGGTCCATTACTGCAGGATGGAGGGGGGGAGAAGTTCATTAACGGGAAGCTGTTTGTGAGGTTTGTCCTGCATGTTTTACATCTCACTTTTATAAAGCAAGGCTCTCCGCAACTTATTATTAGACCTGATCTGGATTAACATGCACCTGAAATCAGCTGCTGGCTTTTCCACCTCAAACTCACTCACATCCTGACATAAAGAACTTCAATAGTGAGAATACACGAGGAGAAGAAAAGAGTTTCCTTTATTGATCTGTCAGATATTACTGATTGTTTTGATGATGATGTAATGTTCATATCTGTAATATTTGTCAGCTTCTCTGGCTCATAAAAGTTGCCGTCAATCAATCACAACATTTGGTCTGTTAACACAATAAAACTCCAGTTTCTGACCAATCGGCTGTCAGATCGGGGAGAGTCAGGCGTTGTTTATGTTTGCGTGACGTCAGAGCAGACAGAAAACTAACCGGCTGCTTATAATTAACATTTCTGTAAATTCTCTAAACCTCACATCTTAAGCGTGTTGGTCTAAATATTGTTTCTCTGCACTGCCACGTGTGTTCGTCCCCCTTCACTTGAATTCATGGCTTTACTTTTATTATATAGAAACAGACAAACTGTGAAATATTTAATATCCAGAAGAACGATGGACGACGTGACCTCTGTGACCTCTGTGACCTCTGCGACCGGTTGAAGCCTGTTTACCAAAAGCTGTTGATAACTGCAGAGCTCAAAAACTGAGACACATAAACGTCTCAGAGATTTATCCCTGCAGGCTTTTGCTCTCAGATCCTGCTGTTGACTCGTCGTTGAAGGGGAGAAAAGTCAAGTCAGGCCATGTTAAAAAAAATCACTGGCATTTACCTGAAATAATCATCTACAGGGGCCAGGGCTGGACTGGGACAAAAGACCAGCCCTGGCATTTTAACCCAGACCAGCCCACAAAACATGACCACAAAGACAAAAACAAAACGATCACTAAATGACCACAAGGAGGTGCAAAACAACTTAAATCAGACACCAAACGACCACAAAGAGACATAAAAAAGATTAAAGAAAAGTGCAAAACGACTACAAGGAAACGTAAACTACTACAAAAAAATGCGAAACGACTAAAATAGATGCAAAACTACTACAAGAAAACGCAACTACAAGGAAATGTAAAATGACTAAAAATAGATGCAAAACTACTAGAAATAGATGCAAAACGACTACAAGGAGATGCAAAACTACTACAAGAAATCGCAAACTACTACAAAAAAATGCAAAATGACTAAAAATATTTGCCAAAACAACTATAAGAAAACGCAAAATGACTAAAAATAGATGCAAAATGACTAAAAATAGATGCAAAACAACTACAAGGAGATGCAGAACTACTATAAGAAAATGCAAACTACTACATGAAAATGCAAAATGACTAAAAATATATGCAAAACTACTACAACGAGGCAAATCAACTAAAAATAGATGCAAAACAGCTTCAAGAAAACGCAAAACGACTATAACTAGATGCAAAACTACTAAATGCCTAAAAATAGATGCAAAACTCCTGAAAGGAGACGCAAAACGACTAAAAATAGATGCAAAATCACCAACAAAAGATGCTAAACGAAAACAAAAGGGATGTGAAACTTAACGAAGGGATGCAAAATGACTGTACGACTCTTTGAGACTCTTTGAGTTTGGGTGTCTTGTTCCTATGATGACTTCATATACTGCCGGTAAAGGTGGAGCTCATTTGAATGACTACATATACTGCCAGTAAAGGTGGAGCTCATTTGAATGACTACATATACTGTCGGTAAAGGTGGAGCTAATTTGAATGACTTCATATACTGCTGGTAAAGGTGGAGCTAATTTGAATGACTTCATATACTGCTGGTAAAGGTGGAGCTAATTTGAATGACTTCATATACTGTCGGTAAAGGTGGAGCTCATTTGAATAACTTCATATACTGCTGGTAAAGGTGGAGCTCATTTGAATGACTTCATATACTGCTGGTAAAGTGGAGCTCATTTGAATGACTTCATATACTGCTGGTAAAGGTGGAGCTCATTTGAATGACTTCATATACTGCTGGTAAAGGTGGAGCTCATTTGAATGACTTCATATACTGTCGGTAAAGGTGGAGCTCATTTGAATGACTTCATATACTGCTGGTAAAGGTGGAGCTCATTTGAATGACTTCATATACTGCTGGTAAAGGTGGAGATCATTTGAATGACTTCATATACTGCTGGTAAAGGTGGAGCTCATTTGAATGACTTCATATACTGCTGGTAAATGCGGAGCTCATTTGAATGACTTCATATACTGCTGGTAAAGGTTGAGCTCATTTTAATGACTTCATATACTGCTGGTAAAGGTGGAGATCATTTTAATGACTTCATATACTGCTGGTAAATGCGGAGCTCATTTGAATGACTTCATATACTGCTGGTAAAGGTGGAGCTCATTTGAATGACTTCATATACTGCTGGTAAATGCGGAGCTCATTTGAATGACTTCATATACTGCTGGTAAAGGTTGAGCTCATTTTAATGACTTCATATACTGCTGGTAAAGGTGGAGATCATTTTAATGACTTCATATACTGCTGGTAAATGCGGAGCTCATTTGAATGACTTCATATACTGCTGGTAAAGGCGGAGCTCATTTGAATGACTGCTGGTACTTTAATCGGTGATAATACATCAGCATTTATTGGTTGATTATTTATTGTATCTGTAAAGTAACTAAATGAAGTGCAGTAAAAGTATATATTTCCCTCTGAGATGTAGTGGAGTAGGAGTATAAAGTAAAGTACCTTCATCAGTACAGTACTCAGTGAACGTGAGCGCTGGCCCTCATCCACAGATGAGTCCTGACTTGACATCAGATCAGAGCCGCAGGCTGGAAACAGGAAGTTAAAAACACAGAACAGTCAGCAGCTCCGTGACGATTGGCTCTCTGAGCTGGAGCGCGACGACGGCCCGTCCAATCGGGGCTCGGTGTATGGAGTTTGAACCGGAGAGCCGCCACTCTGCGGGTTCACCTCGTTTGAGTTCGAGGCAGTGCTGCTGTCGGCCAATCAGAGAGCAGTATTATCATCAGGTATTCAACTTTAACCTGAAGAGAAATTTAATCTGATCCTGAGTCAGAGGACACCGCATACTTTAATACTACGAATACTACAACTAATACTGCTATACTGTAACTACTGCCTCTGTGGTGGAAAGTACACTTACACAAGTACTGTACTTAAGTACTCAAGTACATCTTACTGATTATACTGACGTACTTTTACTGGAGAAACAATGCAGGACTTTTACTATGACAGTATGTTTTACTATGTGGTATTACTGCAGTAAAGGATCTGAATACTTCTTCCACCACTGATAAAACATGTATTTAAGTATGTTTTTGAGTTCCCACCACTGGCTACTGCTATCTTTACTGCATCTACTTTAAGTACTAGCAGTAACTACTGACAGTCGTAGTATTACTAGTATCAGTACTCCCTGGTAGTACTCTCACTGCTACTGTTACTGGCTCCACCCGCTGCATACCTGAGCAGGATAAACAGGTATAATAGATTAATGGTTTTCATGACTGTTGCTAATCTTACTGGAACTTATAGAGTCAATGTTATAATTATATGATGATATGATATTATCTCAAAAAGAACTATTATCTGTACTATTATACAGGGTACTGGACACAAATAAAGGGACAAACCTCTTTCTGTCTGGTATATAATAGGTATTTATTATTATTGATAATAATAATAATAATAATAATAATAATAATAATATGGTTTTATAAGCTACATGTGTTATATATGAAATAAAGTAAGAAAAGTAAATAAATAGATAAAAGAAAAGAAGTAATAATTATAAAAAATGTTCAAGAAAAAAAAACTGGCCAGTGACTGAAAACTGATTACTTAATGTATTATTATTACTATTATAATGATGATAATTATAATAATAATATGGTTTCAAAAGCTGCATGTGTTATATATGAAGTAAAGAAAGAGAAGTAAATAAATAGATAAAAGAAAAGAAGTAATAATAGTAAAATAATTGTAAAAAGAATTGCGATTAATCTTGATTAAATATATGAATTGATTGACAGCCCTACTTTTTAAATAGTTTTATATACAGACTTTTGCATAAAATTATCCAGTTAGTGTGTTATTCTGATTTCAGTTAGACATGAGCAAATCTAACTTTGACAAATCCTGGCCCGGACCCCCCTGTGATCTTTGACGTCCCCCAAAGGGGGGCCCGGACCCCAGGTTGGGAACCACTGCACTAATATATCCAGACTGTCTTAGACCATAGGAATAACACATACTGTATGTACGTCATTAGAATCTTTGCACATGAACACCATATTGATAGGAGCTGTGTGTGGAGCTTGTCATGGCTCCTGTACAGAGCTCCTCTCTGATGAACAGCAGCTTTCCTCTCGGTGCTTCACTGCCCCCGTGTGTCCAAACTCAGAGTTGCTGCATGTTGTTTCCTCTGCAGCCTCCTTGATGCTCACTCTATACACCGATCAGTAATAACATCAGGTCAGCACGGTGCACGCTGACCGGTCTACGCAACAAACTGCTCCTCACTGTGTGTTCTGACACCGTTCTATCAGAACCAGCATTAACTCTTTCAGCAGTTTGAGCTCCAGAAGCTCTTCTATTGGATTGGACAACACGGGCCAGCCTTCACTCCCCACGTGCATCAACGAGCCTCGGGTCTGACCCTGTCGCCGGTTCACCGGTTCTCCTTCCTTTGACCACTTTTGGTAGGTCCTGACCACTGCAGACTGGGAACATCCCACAAGAGCTGCAGTTCTGGAGATGCTCTGACCCGGTCGTCTAGCTCAGGGGTTCTCAACCTTTTGTAACTTGAGGCCCATTTCTGATTGTTAAAAATGTTCCGAGGACCTCCTTCCCAAATAAATGACAAACTGGGATATAAATATGCCACCGTCCGCTGTAATGACCCACATGAATATTCAGCTTATACCCTCACCCATCACTGCGTTCATCATTATGAATCCAAACTATTCAGGGTCATATCTCCTCACCGCACGCTCTGAGCTTTTACTGGATCAGGGTTCAGTCTCCAAAACGACTTCTTCGTTTAAAAACAATGCTCCATTTTGTGTCACTGCATCCGAGAACGTTAGCTATGTCTGTAAAGGGGAGACTCGTGGGTATACCACAGAACCCATTTTCAAGGGACCCCTTAAAATGGCCACACCAGTTTCTCCTCGCCAAAAGTTAGCGTTATGTCTATCTGGAGCGTTATTTAGCGCTCTTCCCGACGAGCTAGCGTGACACAGTTTGGAGCGTTATTTAACCTCCTTTATGACAAGCTAGTATGACATGATGGCTGATGGATTCATCAGGTTTTATAGTTTCATATGATACCAGTATCTCTACTGTAGCTTTAAAACTGAGCCTGCTACAAACTCTGAAACACAGAATCGCGGCCGTCGGAGTTGTAAGTTAATCTGACCATTTGGCAGCACCTTTTTTTTCACCTAATTTTTGCGCATGAGTTATAATTCATAGCCTCCATTTAATTTCACACCCAGTCCCTTTAGAACTAAAGACAAAATAAATAATCATTTAAAATGTGTATTAAAGACAAAACAAGAAATCATTTAAAATGTGCATTACAGACTGTAAATAATAATTCAAAATGTGCAGTAAAGACAAAATAAACACTATTTATGTTGTTATAACATAAACGTTTCAGGTTATAACGTGATACTGATTTAAACCTTCTTTTTTTTTTCTTGCGTGGCACCAATAGGTGTCTGTATCTAATTTTTGCGCATGAGTTATAATTCATGGCCTCCACACACACACCAGCCCATCAGGGGTCTACACATCGTCCCGTGAACCAGGGGCTCGCCCAGCAACAGCTGGTGTGTTAACACGCTCCTAAAGCAGCAGTCACTGCAGTGACGCCTCACCTGTTTCTTCAGACCACGGTCTAAAAATACTGAGTTAAGTATTATCAGAAAATATTAAAGCTGGGGTGGCCAAACTACGGCCCGTGGGCCAACTGCGGCCCGCTGACCGTGTTTAAATAACCTGCTGTGATTTTTTTTTTTTTTAATAAAGACTGTAAATAATAATCTAAAATGTGCAAAAATGTGAATTACAGATTGTAAATAATAATGAAAAATGTGCATTAAAGACAAAATAAATATAAATTTAAAAAACGATCAGTACAGTGTGATCTCTCAGGTCGCAGGGCTGATGATCGGACCGTATAGTGTGGTCGCTCAGGTCGTGGGACCTCAGTTTTTTTGTGATAAGTTTGTGTCTCTTTGTAGTCATTCGCATCTTTTGTGGTCCTTTTTGGGTCTTATTGTGGTCATTTTGAGTCTCTTTGTGGTTGTTTTGGGTCTCATTGTGTCATTTGGGGTCTCTTAGTGGACGTTTTGAGTCTCTTTGTGGTCGTTTTGAGTCTCTACATGTCGTTTTAGGTGTCTTTATGGTCGTTTTTGCGTCTCATTGTGGTTGTTTTGGGTCTCTGTCATTTTAAGGTGTCTTTGTGGTCGTTTTGGGTCTCATTGAGGTTGTTTTAGGTCTCATTATGGACATTTTGGGTCTCTTTGTGGTCATTTGAGTCTCTTTGTGGTTGTTTTGGGTCTCATTGTGTCATTTGGGGTCTCATTGTGGTCGTTTTGAGTCTCCATGTCATTTTAGGTCTCTGTGGTTGTTTTGGGTCTCATTGTGTCATTTGGGGTCTCTTAGTGGACGTTTTGAGTCTCTTTGTGGTCGTTTTGAGTCTCTACATGTCGTTTTAGGTGTCTTTATGGTCGTTTTTGCGTCTCATTGTGGTTGTTTTGGGTCTCTGTCATTTTAAGGTGTCTTTGTGGTCGTTTTGGGTCTCATTGAGGTTGTTTTAGGTCTCATTATGGACATTTTGGGTCTCTTTGTGGTCATTTGAGTCTCTTTGTGGTTGTTTTGGGTCTCATTGTGTCATTTGGGGTCTCATTGTGGTCGTTTTGAGTCTCCATGTCATTTTAGGTCTCTGTGGTTGTTTTGGGTCTCATTGTGGACGTTTTGAGTCTCTTTGTGGTCGTTTTGAGTCTCTACATGTTGTTTTGGGTCTCTTTGTGGTCATTTGAGTCTCATTGTGGTCGTTTTTGCATCTCATTGTGGTTGTTTTGGGTCTCATTGTGTCATATTAGGTCTCTTTGTGGTTGTTTTGGGTCTCATTGTGGTCGTTTTGGGTCTCATTGTGGTCGTTTTGGGTCTGTTTGTGTTCATTTTGGGTCTCTTTGTGGTCGTTTTGGGTCTCATTGTGGTCGTTTTTGGTCTTATTATGGACGTTTTGGGTCTCTTTGTGGTCGTTTTGGGTCTCATTGTGGTCGTTTTGGGTCTCATTGTGTCATTTTAGGTCTCATTGTGGTCATTTTGGGTCTCATTGTGGTCATTTTGGGTCTCTTATCGGTCATTTTGAGTCTGTATGTCGTTTTAGGTCTCGTTGTGGTCATTTGACAAACGTGTCGTCTGACTGTGTCGTTATGAATATTGTCACAATGTGTCATCGACCCGGCAGAATGACATTCCTAACAGCACAGTCAACAGGGAGTGCAACAAGACGACAGAAGTGCAGTTTAAAGTTGAATGGACAGACAAATGTTATGCCTCATGTTCAGACGACAGCGAAAGACATTATTATTAAATAGACACATAGACATGTCATATGCTGTAATTTTGGCACATATGGAACCCGAGATATTTTACCTGCTGCCTCTGCAGGGCTCTGCGCCGTACCACGGTGAGGGAGGAGCAAATCTCTTATCATGTGAAGGAAGCCCGCTATCACCTGAGAGGTGGAGCATCACTGAAAGAGGAGAGCTTCTACGTCACATTTACTCCTAAGGAAATGAAAGTCAGTCTCAGAGACAGCAGTGCTGCGGTCGAGACAAGTCTGAAGACAAATTCAACTGAATCCATCAAGTTTTTGTCAACAAAGCAACAGAATGTCTACCAAACACTGGTGAGTACACTGTCCTACAACGCTAAAATACACTAAGCTAAATGTTTGGTCAAATTTAGTTAAAGCCAGATTATGAGTTGTGATTTGAGATTTTTTTGGGGGGGGCTATACAAATAATAATTGAGTATTTTATACCATGTAGTTCTTAAGATACTGAAAAACAAGTAACATTTCTTATCAACTGACATTAACCTGACAACAACAACATAAACAGATCTGTGGACTTGAGGCCTTTCAGTTCACTCAGCCTGTACAAACTTCCTGTTGTATGTAACTTGACAAGCAGCAGCAGCAGTTGTAGAAGATGGTGGTGTTTGAAGCAGTGTGTTGTAGCAGCCACTAGAGGAAAGTATTGTACAGGTTTTAATCCTGACAGCAGCAATATACACTGTTCTAAAACGCTAAAATACACTAAACGAAATGTTTGGTCAAATTTAGTTAAAACCAGATTATGACTTGTCATTTTTTGCGGGGCTATACAAATAAAAATGTACTATTTTATACCGTGTAGTTCTTAATAGTGGGGCAGTTAAGCATAACAAGTGTGCATTTTGCAGTAAAAGCAACAAATTTGACACAGATGTAGATTTATATGTCATGAAAGCATTTTGGCAAATTCTTTCTTAGGCGCTACCCACATAATCAGCTGTGCTGCTCATCCCACAAATGCATGATCTTTACAAGTTGGACATCATTGTGAAGGTCAATAAACAGGCTTTCCAACGATGTAAAATACAATGACCATTAGCATTGTAACAACAGAGAAATAATCCACCAAACACAAGTTTCCAAACTTTTTTTCCCCCAGTTTATATATATATACGGACAGCCTTTGAAAGATACGTGGATTCACACACCCAATGATTTACAGAATCATGATTCTTCTTTTTCTTTACTACTTGCTCCTCTACATGCAAAAACATGCAGTTGATGAAGCGCCACCCGTCACCTGATTCACCTGAGACAAACCAGGAGAACAGGCTGTTATTCTGCCTCACTGAGACGACAAACACACGCTCATACACAGACTCAGAGACGGACGATAGGATTGACCTTCAGACCAAAACCACCACTTCCACTGAGAGAGGACATCTACAAGAGGGAATACTGGGAATACTGGGATAGCACCACTTCAACCAGCTGCTGGGCATGTCTGTAAAGGGGAGACTCGTGGGCACCCATAGAACCCATTTTCATTCACATATTTGGAGGTCAGAGGTTAAGGCATCCCTCTGAAAATGGTACCAACCATGTCATACTAGCTTGTCACGAGGGAGGTACTATAACACTCCAAAATTACGCTAAATCTTGGCGAGGGAAAACAGTCATGGCCATTTTCAAAGGGGTCCCTTGACCTCTGACCTCCAGATGTGTGAATGTAAATGGGTTCTATGGGTACCCACGAGTCTCCCCTTTACAGACATGCCCACTTTATGATAATCACATGCAGTTTGGGGCAAGTCATAGTCAAGTCAGCACACTGACACACTGACAGCTGTTGTTGCCTGTTGGGCTGCAGTTTGACATGTTATGATTGAAGCATATTTTCTACACTAAATGCAGTACCTGTGAGGGTTTCTGGATCAATATCTGTCATTGTTTTGTGTTGTTAACTGATTTACAATAATAAATATGTATATACATTCGAATAAAGCAGCATATTTGTCCACTCCCATGTTGATAAGAGTATTAAATACTTGTCTAATCTCCCTTTAAGATGCATATAAAGCTAAAAAAAAAATGTGTATATATGTATATATATAAACTTGGAAAAAAAAGTTTGGAAATTGTGTTTGGTGGATTATTTCTCTGTTGTTACAATGTTAATTGGCATTGTATTTTACATGGTTGGAAAGCCTGTTTATTGACCTTCACAATGATGTCCAACTTGTAAGGATCATGTATTTGTGGGATGCTAAATGGTGTATTCTCCTGTTGGTATTGACTCTTGTTTTGAGTTGTTTGGTGGATTGGATGATTGAACTCTCTATCAGTAACAAGGAACAAACAAGACATATTGGCTATTTTACACTTTATTCATTTAATACACCGTCAGGAGCCTCAGTAGCGGTGGAAGATCCATACGCAGCCACAACAGCCTGGCACCTCCTCCTCATGCTGGCCACCAACCTGGTCACACGTTGCTGTGAGATGGTGTTCCATTCCTCAGCCAAGATGCAACTTGGTTTTGCAGAACACCAGCTTCAACTTGCCCTATTGCGCGGGCCTTATGCAGATTAGACAAACTTGGCATGCCGATGCTTGGAGCAGACACAAATGATCCCTTTAGTAGGGCGCGGCACCCAGCAGGCCCCATGCACATCAGGCACCTGATTGGCAGCACCTGGAGCTCAAAACAAGAGTCAACACCAACCGGAGAATACTCTGTTTAGCATTGCCAGAGAATTTTGGCAAATGTTACTTTTACTACGCCCGCGCAATAGGGCGAGTTGAAGCTGGTGTTCCGCAAAACCAAGTTATATCTTGGTTGAGGAATGGAATACCATCCCACAGCAACGTGTGACCAGGTTGCTGACCAGCATGAGGAGGAGGTGCCAGGCTGTTGTGGCTGCGTATGGATCTTCCACCGCTACTGAGGCTCCTGACGGTGTATTAAATGAATAAAGTGTAAAATAGCCAATATGTCTTGTTTGTTCCTTGTTACTGATAGAGAGTTCAATCATCCAATCCACCAAACAACTCAAAACAAGAGTCAACTCCAACAGGAGAATACACTGTTTACCATTGGCAGAGCATTTTGGCAAATGTTTCTTGGGCACTACCCACATAATCAGCTGTGCTGCTCATCCCACAAATGCATGATCCTTACAAGTTGGACATCATTGTGAAGGTAAATAAACAGGCTTTCCAACGATGTAAAATACAATGACCATTAGCATTTTAACAACAGAGAAATAATCCACTAAACACAAGTTTCCGAACTTTGTTTTTCCAGTTTATAAACAAACCGCACCAGAGTCCGCTTGGAAGCGGACCGAGACCCACCTTTTCAGATGGAACAGAGTTCAGTTGTTTCTTCAGCACCAGAGTTTGAATGAGCTTTCAGACCAGCCCAAACAAACCTTAACTGGACAAATAGACCTGAGTTTGTTTTAACCGAACCGAACGGGTTGTGCATTAAAGTAACCTTAGCGACCTGTTTCGCTGGCAATGGGACTGAATAGAGAGAGAGAAAAAGCAGCAGAAGCAATTGATGATGATTTTCTCCTTTAGTTGGGCCGATATCACGGCTAGTTAGCGATACAACCCAAAGTTCTACCAAAGTTCAGTATTGCTTTAACTGTGATTAGAAGTTACTGGCAACCAAGAAATGTATCCAGCAATATCTGTCAATTTTACTGCTAATGAAAAGATAAATACACCGATGGAAAGCTGAAGATCTTGCCGTTCTAAATGTGTATTTTAAAGGTTGTCATTCTGCCTTGAAGGCATGGGGGTGAAGTTTGACCCTGAAGTGACCTTGCTCCTTTTATTGGGTTTTCCTGTTTTTCTCAGGTTAAAAGCTTTTAAAAAGTACCTTTAAAAATAAAGAGGTAATAAAATCATGCCTGTGATATTCTGACATCTGATCTAACCAGCTTGAACACAACTTGGAAATCACTAAGAGTCATAAAATCATTTTTCTGCAACATTTTGAAATTTTAAACACCTATTTGTCGGCCTTTTTGGAAAATGGCTGCCATGTCCCTCAGGGGCCAAATTGGCGGCGCCCCGATATCTATATCTTTTCAGAACATATAAACATATATCTGTACCAAATTTGTTGTTTTTATCGCAAAATGCACAACTGTTAAGAACATTTCAGCTTAGCGGCCCCACTATAAGATACTGAACAACAAGTAACATTTCTTATCAACTGACATTAACCTGACAACAACAACATGAAAAGATCTGTGGACTTGAGGCCTTTCAGTTCACTCAGCCTGTACAAACTTCCTGTTGTATGTAACTTGACAAGCAGCAGCAACAGTTGTAGAAGATGGTGGTGTTTGAAGCAGTGTGTTGTAGCAGCCACTAGAGGATAGTATTGTACAGGTTTTAATCCTGACAGCAGCAGCACAGATGAAGGCTTCCATACTTTTGCTTTTTACTTTTAGTACATACTGCAGCTGCCCTTACAAAGTGCATACTGTTACATGCAGTATGAAAACAATTAGTTACATACTACTTTGACCATCTTGCTCATATATCTGCTGCGCAGAGGATTGTGGGTGACACTTTATAATAACCATCATTTATAAATGGTAAATTGATATTTAATTAAAATTGAGTTAATAGTTATTTTACTGTTAAGAAACCATGAAATTATGATAGTCGTTTTGAATCTCTTTTGAGTAGTGTTTGTGTCTCTGTGTGATAAATATTTTTATATCACACAGACAAATGACGGGTTGGACAGCAGAAGAGTCAGAAAAGTGAACTGCTGTTCACTTTGTCCAGTTCAGACTGAGCGATGGCCTCTAAAGCCAGTGGGATGATGGAGGTGGCAGCGCTTGGCCGGCCTTTCAGCCTCGGGATGTTATACGACTGCCGTGAAGACTCACTCGTCCCTGGTAAGGACTTACATGTAAAGTTACTTAATGCTTCACAACCACAATTCAGTATTTATTTATATTCAACAATGTTTCACACAGACAAAGATCTGTTGATCAGTTCTGCTCCTTTATTCTTATTAGTTATCTACCTTATATCCAAGTCATGAAATCCTTTCAATATTTATTGATGTTGTTTCTTGAGGCACCAATAAGCAGAGGAGGGACAGGTAGACAGTTAAAATAAGATCAAGGCTGAAGGCATTCAAAGATTACATTTGGAAAAGAGCAGGATGCTGAGACATTCACCTTCAATTTAATATGTATGATTATCTAATCTGTCTGGTACGACATAACAACACCTTCTCCTGTCTAGCTGGTTCTGGACGCTGAACCTGATTTTCACTTCTTCTTTTTCAGGAATGACACTGTGGGACCATGATGATCTGATGAGAAACATTAGTGACAGACCACAGAACTATAATGACTTTGAGATAGTTGCATCTGAATCAATTGCAGATAAATCTTCAGCACTAAATGTCGAAGCCTCTCTGAAAGCAAGTTTCTTCGGTGGACTGGTTGAGGTTGGAGGATCGGCAAAATATCTGAACGATAGTAAGAATTCCAAAAATCAGGCCAGAGTAACACTGAATTACAAAACTACCACAAAGTTCCAGGAACTGTCGATGAATCATCTTGGAAGAGGCAATATGAAGCACGGTGAGGTCTTTGATAAAGGATTAGCAACACATGTAGTCACTGGTATCCTTTATGGGGCACAAGCCTTCTTTGTCTTTGACCGTGAGGTGTCTGAAAAGGAAGATCATCAAGACATTCAGGGTAACTTGAAAGTCATGATCAAGAAGATTCCTTGCTTTGATATAAAGGGTGAAGGTTCTCTGAAAATGGAAAACAAGGACAAAGAAAATGTTGAGAAATTCTCCTGCAGATTCTTTGGAGACTTTTCCCTTCAGAAACCTCCGACATCCTTT
Source organism: Sebastes umbrosus (assembly GCF_015220745.1). Taxonomy (NCBI): domain Eukaryota; kingdom Metazoa; phylum Chordata; class Actinopteri; order Perciformes; family Sebastidae; genus Sebastes; species Sebastes umbrosus. Next base: position 32,975,404 of record NC_051280.1, on the reverse strand, counting down.
CAGGATGCAGTGGAAGTCTACCAAAGTCTGCCAAAATTGCTGGGAGCCAACGGAGAAAACGCCGTACCGATGAAAGTCTGGCTGTTGCCACTGACAACTTTAGATTCTTCTGCTGCTAAACTCGTACGTCAGATAAGTATAACATTAGTTCAAGAATCCCAGCGTGTCCTGGAGGACTTCAGTGAGCTGGAAATGAGGTGCAATGATGCATTAAAAACCACCACTGCACAGCAGTTCCCACAGATTGGCAAAAAGATTAAAACTTTTAAAGAGATGTGCTCTGAGTTCAGACTGGAACTCCAAGGAACCTTGGCTAAGAAACTTCCATTAATCCGAGGAGGAGGAGAAGAGGAGGCTGTGCTCGCTGAGATCTTGAAGAAGAGATTTTCTTCTCCTTTCAACAGCAAAAACCTGAACGAGTGGATGGACTGTAAAGAGAGAGAAGTCGACACATTAAAGTCTTTCACCAACATGATGAAAAACACCAAGATTGTTCCTTCTCAAAATCACATGTATAAGGAAAGTCTCAGTGCAGAGCATGCTGTGTGTTTTGTTTTCACCTCGCTGGGAAGTGCTGAACCATACCTCTCAACTTTATCAAACTACTTAAAACAAACACTAGACGACCCTCAAGATCCACGCACTCAGGATGTAGAGAAGAAACAATGGTACGCCTCAAAAGAAGTAGCAGGTGTGATGAGGAATAAAGCAAAGCTCTTCAGTGACTTTGCAGAGGCCAACAAGGAGAACAAGAACATTAAGTTCTTGACAGTGGGATTAACAAATGAGATACAGAAAGGTTCAAGCATCTACCTTTATAAAGATGGCTTTCCAGACAATGAGAACTTTGAGCCGCCTTCAAAGCCTGAAACGGTAACAGTAGGTGATATAAACCACAACAGTGTGACACTGAAGATTTCTCCACCCAGATTTGGAGCAGAGAACATCACCTCCTACTCGGTTGAGTACTGTGTCACTGGAGAGGATGGATGGAAACAGAAGACAGCATCAACAGCTGAAGAAGTCACAGTAAGCGATCTGAGTCCTAACACAGAGTATATGTTCAGATGCAGAGCAGTGACCTCAGCAGGTTGGGTTGGGCCAGCCAAAGAAGTCAGTGGTTCCATTAAAACCTTACCTTGCAGCCCTCCTGGAAAACCTGAAGTTGAACCAAACTCAAGTGAGATATCAGTTAGCTGGGAGAAACCTGCTGAGCTTGGACAAGATGTCCACATCTTGAGCTACATCGTGGAGTACACCGTGAAGGACAACAGGGTGAAAGAGGAAGATCTCCAATGGAGCCAAATGATGTCAAGAGCTGAAAAGGCGATCATTTCAGGGCTTCAGTTAGAGACAGAATATGTCTTCAGGGTCCGATGTGATTGTGGTGTAGACGGCAGAAGCAAAGAGAGCATCACTGTTAATGTCTGCACAACAACATTTACACTCACAGAATTCCTCAAAAGTACAAGTGAAAGGATGAATCCTGAATCACCCTCAGTTTATCAACTGCCTCTGACAGAAGAAGATATGGACATCCATGGATGCCGCAGGTTTAACTTTGGCAAAGAAAGCACGAGGCAAAATCGCACTATTGTGCTTTTCGGAGCGACCGGATCAGGAAAGTCCACTCTGATCAATGGAATGATCAACTACATTGTTGGTGTGGAGTGGGAGGACACTTTCAGATTTCAACTAATTGATGAGGATCAACTGAGATCACAAGCTGAAAGCCAGACCTCTGAAGTCACTGTGTACAAGATCAACCACCAGGATGGTTTTAAAATAGATCACTCACTGACCATTGTGGACACTCCAGCGTTTGGAGGTACAAGAGACATAGAAAGAGACGAGGAGATCATTGAACACCTACGTAATCTCTTCTCTGCTGAGCACGGCGTCAGTGACATTGACGCTGTGTGTTTTGTAGCTCCGGCTGCTTTAGCACAACTCACACCATCACAGACATGTGTGTTTGATTCTATGCTCTCGATCTTTGGCGAAGATGTGGCGGACAACATCCGGATTCTGGTGACACTTGCAGACGGCCAGCAACCAGCAGTTTTAGAGGCAATCAATGCTTCAGGTTTCTCATGTCCTAAAACAAAAGGCGGGCTGCCAATTCACTTCAAATTCAACAATTCAGCGTTGTTTGCAGACAACAAATCATCTGCAGCAGACAACATGAGTGATGAAGATGTGGGCTTTGATCAGATGTGTTGGAACATGGGGACGAAAGGCATGAAGAGGTTCTTTGTTGCTTTGAATATCATAGAAACCAAAAGCTTGACAATGACAAAAGAGGTCCTCAGAGAAAGAAAGCAGCTCAAGGATTCATATGAGAATTTACAGGAGCAGGTTGGAGTTCTGTTAGCTAGGCTTGTGGAGCTAATAGAGACAACTGAAATACTTAAAAGTCATGAGGAAGAGATCAACAGAAATGAGAACTTTGAGTTTGAAGTCGCCTTCACAATGCCTGTTAAAGTAGATATTTCTGGTACTGGATCTCAAAAGTACAGGTGGGAGTATGAGGAGGTTAAACAAAAACGTACAGTGAAAAAGCTGAAAGAAAAGTATCTACAACCTTCAGAGGCTAAAACATCTATCTGGCCGTTGGTTAACAAACTGGGGGCTGAATTCAATCCATTGATGGATGAGGTGGTAGAACTGATAATGAGCTCTGCTGAGTGTTTCAACAGACTTAAAGAGAGAACACTGAAGCCAGATCCTCTCTCCACTCGAGAGTACATTGATATGCTGAGTGAGGGAGAGGAATCTGAGGCCAAGTTAGGCTGGAATATTCGAGTTGGGTACCTGGGAGACATACAAAGAAAATTTTAAGGAGACTTTTTTTTCAACATCCCGAACGAGTAAAAATCATGTTTGGAAGGCCAAGACCATAACTAGACTCAAACCGATACCATCATGTCAAAGAGGAGATCCATCCTGACACAGATAATACACAAAGAACAAAACCGGACAGAGTCTTGATACTGACACTAAATGTCTTCTTATAAAATGTTACTGGAAAGTACATTTAAATCAGAAGAACAAATTTGAGTAAAATGAACTTAAAGAACAAAGAAAAGTACCTGAAAGCCTCAGAGGCTGAGACACCTGTTCATTGATTGTAAAAAGCTCGTAAAGCTCCACTCAAAAATAATAACTTGTTTTATTTTGTATTTTTTACATAAAGGTTTAAATATATTTCAATTGCATCCAGTTAACATTGTTCATATTTGTTTTGCACTGGGTTATCAGCTTCCTGCTTATTTTAACATCATCTATTAAGTTTATTTTGTCTGAGATTTGAATGCATGAATCATTTTAATCATTCCTGATACTGATGTGTACTGACATACATTTAATTGTTCTGTGTGGTAATGCGGTGGCTCCCACTGAAAGATGGAGAAATCATTAACTAATAAACAATCAAGAAATGTTATTATTGCCTCAAGTGTTGTCTGTTGACCTCTAATGTGTCCGTGTGGCCTTCTTTACCTTCTGCAGCTACGTTTTCTCTTCCGGGACCTTCCAGGTCACTCGTTACACTGCTGACATTCACTTCAATCCATCCTACAGCAGCGCTGGAGAGTAACTGAGTACATTTACTCAACTAGTGTACTGAAGTACAGTTCTGAGGTACTTGTACATTATTTGAGTATTTCCATTTTCTGCTACTTTATTCTTCTACTCAACATCTGTTGGAGACACAGGTCTTAGCTGGTCTGGTTATTATCAACCATTAAAGATAATATTAATATCAATTACATTAATGTTAATAGAATTATCAATATATATTAATTATAATGTGGGCTCCAAAAGTTCTTGCCACAATGCACTTTATTCTAAGTCGTCACAACGTGTCGTCTGACTGTGTTGTTATGAATGTTGTCACAGCGTGTCGTCGACCCAGCAGAATGACATTCATGACAGTACAGTCAGTCAACAGGGAGTGCAACAAGATGACAGAAGTCTCTCATCACTGTCAGTAGTTCTTCCTCTGGCCCCCCTGTTGATGATGGAGCTGCAGGTGCTATGAGATCTGCTCCGTACCTGCCGCCCTCCTCATCCTCCTCTGAGGACGTCGTAGTATGATCTGTCTCCCCAGCCGGGTCCACCCTGGCTGCCGCGCCCTCCTCTGACCGCCCTTGCCGTTGGGAACGCAGTCCCGTGCACTCCCGTGTGGTTATGTCCTTCTGACTAGCCATCCCACTTCTGACACCATATGTCGCGGGCTTCTACTTCAAAACTCCGTACAACATGAAAACACTGGCGTAGTCGAAAAACGTTGTATTAGTCCCTTTTATTATGCCGGCCTCCCAAAGTGCAAGCAGCGCCAATATTTACAAAAGGTGAAAAAATAGAAAATAAGCTATGTTTAAAAACATCAAATAGCACTGAAAATTGAGTTCCTCAATAACTCCATACTTTTCCATTCAGAAACAGGCAAAAAAAAGAAAACAATCCAAAATGTAATCTGTGAGTTCACTGAATGTTACCTTCTCTGTAACCAAACCAAGACAAGACTGACTTCAGCAGGTCAAGATGACCCCCTTTTAAACTAATAGACCCTCTCCTGGGCGTATTACTGACATAGAAAATTACAATTAACAACATTCTTCAGCAGAGAAGACATTTATAGCCCCTTTAACCTCGGGGTATTTTACATATAAATTCTACACCTCCGTCTAATCAATAATGTTAGGGAGCAGAGGTGTGTGTCTGTGTGTGTGTGTGTGTGTCTCAGTGCAGTTTAAAGTTGAATTTACAGACAAATGTTATGTCTCATGGTCAGACGACATAGACAGACATTATTATTACATAGACAAATAGACGTGACATAAGTTTGGCACATATGGAACCCGATACTATGCACTCTTTTTGGGGAGATATTTTACCTGCTGCCTCTGCAGGGCTCTGCGCCGTACCACGGTGAGGGAAGAGCAAATCTCTTATCATGGAAAGGAAGCCCCCTCCCTCCTGAGATGTGGAGCATCACTGAAAGAGGAGAGCTTCTACGTCACATTTCCTCTGATGAAAGTGAAAGTCAGTCTCAGAGACTGCAGTGCTGCGGTCGAGACAAGTCTGAAGACAAATTCAACTGAATCCATCAAGTTTTTGTCAACAAAGCAGCAGAATCTCTGTCAAACACTGGTGAGTACACTGTCCTACAACGCTAAAATACACTACACTAAATGTTTGGTCAAATTTAGTCAAACCAGATGATGACTTGGCATTTTTAGAGGGGCTATACAAATAAAAATGTACTATTTTATATTGTCTAGTTCTTAATAGTGGGGCAGTTAAGCATCACAATTGTGCATTTTACGATAAAATCAACAAATGTGGCACAGATGTAGATTTATATGTCATGAAAAGATATAGATATCGGGGCGTTGGCGAGGGATGTGGCAGCCTTTTTCCAAAATGGCCGCCAAATAGGCGCTAAATATTCCAAAATGTTGCAGAAAGCTGATTTTATGACTCTGTGATTTCCACGGTGTGTTCAAGCTGGTTAGATCAGATGTCAGAAGATCAAAGGCATGATTTTTTTTTTACGTCCTAATTTTTTAAGGGTACTTTTTAAAAGCTTTTAACCTGAGAAAAATGTGAAAACCCAATAAAAGGAGCAAGGTCACTTCAGGGTCAAACTTCACCCCCATGCCTTCATGGTAGAATGACAACCTTTAAAATACACATTTAGAACGGCAAGATCTTCAGCTTTCCATCGGTGTATTTATCTTTTCATTAGCAGTAAAATTGACAGATATTGCTGGATACATTTCTTGGTTGCCAGTAACTTCTAATCACAGTTAAAGCGATACTGAACTTTGGTAGAACTTTGGGTTGTATCGCTAACTAGCCGTGATATCGGCCCAACTAAAGGAGAAAATCATCATCAATTGCTTCTGCTGCTTTTTCTCTCTCTCCATTCAGTCCCATTGCCAGCGAAACAGGTCGCTAAGGTTACTTTAATGCACAACCCGTTCGGTTCGGTTAAAACAAACTCAGGTCTATTTGTCCAGTTACGGTTTGTTTGGGCTGGTCTGAAAGCTCATTCAAACTCTGGTGCTGACGAAACAACTGAACTCTGTTCCACCTGAAAAGGTGGGTCTCGGTCCGCTTACAGGTGGACTCTGGTGCAGTTTGTTTATATATACATATATGTACATACACACATATATACATATATATATGTGTGTGTGTGTATATATATATATATATATATATACACACACACATATATACATATATATATATACACATATATAAATACACATATATACATATATAAATATATATATACACATATTATATACATATACATATATACACACATACTGTATATATACACACACACATATATATGTATATACACACATACTGTATATATACATATATATGTGTGTATATATGTGTGTATATATATATATGTGTATATATACAGTATGTGTAATGTGTATATATATATATAAATATATATATATACAGTATACACACACATATATATACACTTATATATACATATGTCTATATATATAGACATATATATATAGACATATATATACACATATATATATGTATGTGTATGTGTGTAATTTTAGCATGATTTCAAAAGCTAAACTTTTAATAAATCCATCTGCTGATGGTGAAATCTGTTCAGGAAGTGATCTTATTGATCTTTATGTAAGGTCACGTATAGAAGCACGTCAGCACCGATATTTTCCCTGATTAACAGGTCAAAAACTGTTAAAACTGCTGTGCCTGTATCTGACTCTATGTACTTTGTCAGTTCATTAACTTTACGTTAAAAAGTGTGTGACAGCGATCTCACAGTAATACACCCCACGCACGTGTCCATGCGCTCCCCGATGTTTGCACTAAGCATTCACACCAATCATCTGAAAGCGTGTTAAGGGGCTTTAGCACAGTCCTGTCTCTACTATTATTCATCATAACATGTGACTGATTTGCAGTCTAATAATACTAATAATGCTAATAATCAATTGATCCAGAAGTGACCTTGCTCCTTTTATTGGGTTTTCCTGTTTTTCTCAGGTTATTAGCTTTTAAAAAGTACCTTAAAAAATAAAGAGGTAATAAAATCATGCCTGTGATCTTCTGAAATCTGACCTAATCAACTTGAACATATCTTGGAAATCATCAAGAGTCATAAAATCAGTTTTCTGCAACATTTTTAAATTTTATGCACCTATTTGGCAGCCATCTTGGAAAATGGCTGCCATGTCCCTCAGGGGCCAAATTGGCGGCGCCCCGATATCCATATCTTTTCGTAACATATAAACCTACATCTGTGCCAAATTTGTTGCTTTTATTGCAAAATAACATTTCTTATTATCTGACATTAACCTGACAACAACAACATGAAATGATCTGTGGACATGAGGCCTTTCAGTTCACTCAGCCTGTACCAACTTCGTGTTGCATGTAACTTGACAAGTAGCAGTAGTAGAAGATGGTGGTGTTTGAAGCAGTGTGTTGTAGCAGCCACTAGAGGAAAGTATTGTACAGGTTTTAATCCTGACAGCAGCAGCACAGATAAAGGCTTCCATACTTTTTCTTTTTACTTTTAGTACATACTGCAGCTGCCCTTACAAAGTGCATACTGTTACATGCAGTATGCAAACAATCAGTTACATACTACTTTGACCCTCTTGCTCATATATCCACTGCGCAGAGGATTGTGGGTAACACTTTATAATAACCATCATTTATAAATGGTAAATTGATAATTAATTAAAATTTAGTTAATAGTTATTTTACTGTTAAGAAAACATGAAATTATGATAGTCGTTTTGAATCTCTTTTGAGTAGTTTTTGTTTCTCTGTGTGATAAATATTTTTATATCACACAGACAGATGACGGGTTGGACAGCAGAAGAGTCAGAAAAGTGAACTGCTGTTCATTTTGTCCAGTTCAGACTGAGCGGTGGCCTCTAAAGCCAGTGGGATGATGGAGGTGGCAGCGCTAGGCCGGCCTTTCAGCCTCGGGATGTTATACGACTGCCGTGAAGACTCACTCGTCCCTGGTAAGGACTTACATGTAAAGTTACTTTATGCTTCACAACCATAATTCAGTATTTCAATTTATATTCAACAATGTTTCACGTCAAGTCATCAACAACATCTGTTTCCTGACTAGGGGTGGAACGGTTCACAAAATTCACGGTTCAGTTCATATAACGGTTTTGGGGTCACGGTTTTCGGTTCAGGTCGGTTTATGTTACAGCGAGGAGGTCATGTTCTGATTTCAACATGCTTTTCATTTATTTGGCAAAAATAAGTAAACAAATGTTTGCCTTAACAAAAGTATGGCTTACATAAAGAACATAAACACTTCTTCATTTACAAATCTTGATTGAAAGAATAGGTCTTCTACAGTAATTAGTGCAAACAAAAAAATGCAGCTTTGTTATTTTTATTTTTTTAAACTAAGGCCATACATTGGAGCATAAGCTCAACCAGAACTATGCTAAAAAACTTAGCTTTTTATCTCCCACTCATTCAACAGCGGCTCATTGGTCATAATTCTCACTATAACAGTTAAGGCACCCAAATACTGACATATTGTCAATAAGAAAAAAAAATTACAAAAATAAAATCCCAAATGTCTGTAATGTAAATGTAATGTTCCATCTTAAGGTTGTTGGTAAATCCTGAACTGCTGCCTCTGCTAGTTTATATTTAGTTTCTACAGGTCCGGCACAACAGACTAACATTCACACATGAAGGCTCACGCTCTTTGACCATATACTTTAATTCTGTATTGTTTATGATGGAGTGAGGTCGTATATGCAGCGATAAACACTCTTATAGCATTAGATATTACTTTGGCAAATGTGAATTTGCAGTGGGAGGATGTCTGAACGCTGCGGGGGAACGGACTCTCCGTCCAGTCAGCTTTTGTTTCGCTCCGCTAATCGACACATTCGGGTGATGCCGTCGTAATGAAATGTTTCAAGTGTCCACATATAAACCTGACTTCAGTTGAACAGTGTCAGCGTGCAGTTTGACACAAATCGTTGTCAGTTTAACTCGACTATCATGAGCTACTGGGCGCTACAGCGCTGCAAACATTCCTGGTGCGCTGCCAAAACTTTCCGGGTAAAACTCACTCTCCAGAGTTTCTGTTCTGCGCGTGCGAGTAGTAGACAAAAACAGCTGTTTGTGTATAACGGCGAACCGAAAGGATTTCGCGGACCGAACTGAACGTCCTGAAACAAACGGTTCGGGTCAAATTCACGAACCGTTCCACCCCTATTCCTGACACAATGTCCTGGATATTCTGGAGAAACTCTTAGAAATAAGAAATAACCAATATCCAAAAGTGTGTTTGGCACATCCCCGCCGCACTGCGCCGCACTGCGGTTCAGCAACAACAATGATGCCTTATAACAGTAATGACAATAGTCAACATCATGAAACGTATCCACCTCTTTTATCTGGTAAGGAAGAAGGGCTCTCTTCATTATCATACACCCTCTCGGAGGAAGTATATAACTGAAGAAACAATTCCACAATTTTCAAGTATGGTGAGCAGGATGATGAGACATTCACCTTCAATTTAATTTGTATGAGTATCTAATCTGTCTTGTATGACATAACAACACCTTCTCCTGTCTAGCTGGTTCTGGACGCTGAACTTGATTTTCACTTCTTCTTTTTCAGGAATGACACTGTGGGACCATGATGATCTGAAGAGAAAAATTAGCGACATACCACAGACCTATAGTGACTTTGAGATAGTTGCATCTGAATCAATTGCAGATAAATCTAAAGCACTAAATGTTGAAGCTTCTCTGAAAGCAAGTTTCTTCAGTGGACTGGTTGAGGTTGGAGGATCGGCAAAATACCTGAACGATCATAAGACTTCCAAAAATCAGGCCAGAGTAACACTGAATTACAAAGCTACCACAAAGTTCCAGGAACTGTCGATGGATCATCTTGGAAGAGACAATGTGAAACATCCGTATGTCTTTGATAAAGGATTAGCAACACATGTAGTCACTGGTATCCTTTATGGGGCACAAGCCTTCTTTGTCTTTGACCGTGAGGTGTCTGAAAAGGAAGATCATCAAGACATTCAGGGTAACTTGAAAGTCATGATCAAGAACATTCCCAACCTTGCGATAGAGGGTGAAGGTTCGCTGAAAATGGAAAATAAGGAGAGAGAAAATGTTGATGAATTCTCCTGCAGATTCTTTGGAGACTTCTCCCTTCAGAAACCTCCGACATCCTTTCAGGATGCAGTGGAAGTCTACCAAAGTCTGCCAAAATTGCTGGGAGCCAACGGAGAAAACGCCGTACCGATGAAAGTCTGGCTGTTGCCACTGACAACTTTAGATTCTTCTGCTGCTAAACTCGTACGTCAGATAAGTATAACATTAGTTCAAGAATCCCAGCATGTCCTGGAGGACTTCAGTGAGCTGGAAATGAGGTGCAATGATGCATTAAAAACCACCACTGCACAGAAGTTCCCACAGATTGGCAAAAAGATTACAATTTTTAAAGAGATGTGCTCTGAGTTCAGACTGGAACTTCAAGGAACCTTGGCAAAGAGACTTCCATTAATCCGAGGAGGAGGAGAAGAGGAGGCTGTGCTCGCTGAGATCTTGAAGAAGAGATGCTATTCTCCTTTCAACAGCAAAAACCTGAACGAGTGGATGGACTGTAAAGAGAGAGAAGTCTGCATTTTGAAGTCTTTCACCAACATGATGAAAAACACCAAGATCGTTCCATCTGAAAATGGTCTTCATGAAGAACGTTTCAGTGCAGAGCATGCTGTGTGTTTTGTTTTCACCTCGCTGGGAAGTGCTGAACCATACCTCTCAACTTTATCAAACTACTTAAAACAAACACTAGACGACCCTCAAGATCCACGCACTCAGGATGTAGAGAAGAAACAATGGTACGCCTCAAAAGAAGTAGCAGATGTGATGAGGCATAAAGCAAAGCTCTTCAGTGACTTTGCAGAGGCCAACAAGGAGAACAACAACATTAAGTTCTTGACAGTGGGATTAACAAATGAGACACAGAAAGGTTCAAGCATCTACCTTTATAAAGACGGCTTTCCAGACAATGAGAACTTTGAGCCGCCTTCAAAGCCTGAAACGGTAACAGTAGGTGATATAAACCACAACAGTGTGACACTGAAGATTTCTCCACCCAGATTTGGAGCAGAGAACATCACCTCCTACTCTGTTGAGTACTGTGTCACTGGAGAGGATGGATGGAAACAGAAGACAGCATCAACAGCTGAAGAAGTCTCAGTGAGCGATCTGAGTCCTAAGACAGAGTATATGTTCAGATGCAGAGCAGTGACCTCAGCAGGTTGGGTTGGGCCAGCCAAAGAAGTCAGTGGTTCCATTAAAACCTTCCCTTGCAGCCCTCCTGGAAAACCTCAAGTTGAACCAAACTCAAGTGAGATATCAGTTAGCTGGGGAAAACCTGCTGAGCTTGGACAAGATGTCCACATCCTGAGCTACATCGTGGAGTACGCCGTAAAGGATAACAGGGTGAAAGAGGAAGATCTCCAATGGAGCCAAATGATGTCAAGAGCTGAAAAGGCGATCATTTCAGGGCTTCATTCAGAGACAGAATATGTCGTCAGAGTCCGATGTGATTGTGGTGTAGACGGCAGAAGCAAAGAGAGCATCACTGTCAATGTCTGCACAACAACATTTACACTCACAGAGTTCCTCAAAAGTACAAGTGAAATGATGAACCCTGAATCACCCTCAGTTTATCAACTGACTCTGACAGAAGAAGATATGGACATCGATGGATGCCGGAGGTTTAACTTTGGCAAAGAAAGCACGAGGCAAAATCGCACTATTGTGCTTTTTGGAGCGACCGGATCAGGAAAGTCCACTCTGATAAATGGAATGATCAACTACATCGTTGGTGTGGAGTGGGAGGACACTTTCAGATTTCAATTAATTGATGAGGATCAACTGAGATCACAAGCTGAAAGCCAGACCTCTGAAGTCACTGTGTACCAGATCAACCACCAGGATGGTTTTAAAATAGATCACTCACTGACCATTGTGGACACTCCAGGGTTTGGAGATACAAGAGACATAGAAAGAGACGAGGAGATCATTGAACATCTGCGTAATCTCTTCTCTGCTGAGCACGGCGTCAGTGACATTGACGCTGTGTGTTTTGTAGCTCTGGCTGCTTTAGCACAACTCACACCATCACAGAAATATATGTTGGAATCTGTGCCCTCAGTCTTTGGCGAAGATGTGGCGGAAAACATCCGGATTCTGGTGACACTTGCAGATGGCCAGCAACCACCAGTTCTAGAGGCAATCAATGCTTCAGGTGTCCCATGTCCTAAAACAAAAGGCGGGCCGCCAATTCACTTCAAATTCAACGATTCTGCGTTGTTTGCAGACAACAAATCATCTGCAGCAGACAACATGAGTGATGAAGATGAAGATGGGGGCTTTGAACAGATGTGTTGGAACATGGGGACAAGAAGCATGAAGAGGTTCTTTGTTGCTTTGAATGTCATAGAAACCAAAAGCTTGACAATGACAAAGGAGGTCCTCAGTGAAAGAAAGCAGCTCGAGAATACATATGAGAACTTTCAGAAGCAGGTTAAAGTTGGGTTAGCTAGGCTTGAAGAGATAAGTGAGACAGCTGCAATACTTCAACGTTGTGAGGCAGAGATCAACAGAAATCAGAACTTTGAGTTTGAAGTCACCTTCACAATGCCTGTTAAAGTATATATTTCTGGTACTGGATCTCAAAAGTACAGGTGGGAGAATGAGGAGGTTAAACAAAAACGCACGGTGAAAAAGCTGAAAGAAAAGTACCTACGACCTTCAGAGGCTAAGACACCTGCTTGGCCGTTGGTTGTAGAACTGGAGGCTGAATATTATCGTGTGAAGGATGAGGTGGTGAAACTGTTGGAGAGCTCTGCTGAGTGTTTAAACAGACTTAAAGAGAGAACACTGAAGTCAGATCCTCTCTCCACTCGAGGGTACATTGACATGCTGATTGAGGGAGAGGAATCTGAGGCAAAGTTAGGCTGGAATCATCGAGCTTGGTACCTGAGAGACATACGAAGAAAACTTGAAAGAAAGCCAGTGTTTAGAGCACTTTTCGAAGATCTATACTTCAGGTTTCCAATGAAAATACCATAACTAGACTCAAACAGATACTATCATGTCAAAGGGGAGATCCATTCTGACACAGATAATACACAAAGAACAAAACCGGACAGACTCTCGATACTGACACTAAATGTCTTCGTATAAAATGTTACTGGAAAGTACATTTAAATCAGAAGAACAAATTTGAGTAAAATGAACTTAAAGAACAAAGAAAAGTACCTGAAAGTCTCAGAGGCTGAGACACCTGTTCATTGATTGTAAAAAGCTTGTAAAGCTCCACTCAACAATAATAACTTGTTTTATTTTCTATTTTTTACATAAAGGTTTAAATTTATTTCAATTGCACCCAGTTAACATTGTTCATATTTCTTTTGCACTGGGTTTTCAGCTTCCTGCTTATTTTAACATTATCTATTAAGTTTATTTTGTCTGAGATTTGAATGCATGAATCATTTTAATCATTTCTGATACTGATGTGTACTGACATACATTTTATTGTTCTGTGGGGTAATGTGGTGGCTCCCACTGAAAGATGGAGAAATCATTAACTAATAAACAATCAAGAAATGTTATTATTGCCTCAAGTGTTGTCTGTTGACCTTTAATGTGTCCGTGTGGCCTTCTTTACCTTCTGCAGCTACATTTTCTCTTCCGGGACCTTCCAGGTTACTCGTTACACTGCTGACATTCACTTCAATCCATCCTACAGCAGCGCTGGAGAGTAACTGAGTACATTTACTCAACTAGTGTACTGAAGTACAGTTCTGAGGTACTTGTACATTATTTGAGTATTTCCATTTTCTGCTACTTTTTTCTTCTACTCAACATCTGTTGGAGACACAGGTCTTAGCTGGTCTGGTTATTAGCAAACATTAAAGATAATATTAATATCAATTATATTAATGTTAAGAGAATTATCAATATATATTAATTATAATGTGGGCACCAAAATTATGTTGGTGTTGGTTCTCGCCACAATGCACTTGTTTCTAAGTCGTCACAACGTGTCGTCTGACTGTGTTGTTATGAATGTCGTCACAACGTGTCCTCTGAATGTGTTGTTATGAATGTCTTCACAACGTGTCGTCGACCCAGCAGGGCGACATTCATGACAGTACAGTCAGTCAACAGGGAGTGCAACAAGATGACAGAAGTCTCTCATCCCTGTCAGTAGTTCTTCCTTTGGCCCCCCTGATGATGATGAGCTGCAGGTGCTATGAGATCTGCTCCGTACCTGCCCCCCTCCTCATCCTCCTCTGAGGACGTCGTAGTATGATCTGTCTCCCCAGCCGGGTCCACCCTGGCTGCCGCGCCCTCCTCTGACCGCCCTTGCCGTTGGGAACGCAGTCCCGTGCGCTCCCGTGTGGTTATGTCCTTCCGACTAGCCATCCCACTTCTGACACCATATGTCGCGGGATTCTACTTCAAAACTCCGTACAACATGAAAACACTGGCGTAGTCGAAAAACATTGTATTAGTCCCTTTTATTATGCCGGCCTCCCAAAGTGCAAGCAGCGCCAATATTTACAAAAGGTGAAAAAATAGAAAATAAGCTATGTACAAAAACATCAAATAGCACTGAAAATTGAGTTCCTCAATAACTCCATACTTTTCCATTCAGAAACAGGCAAAAAATAGAAAACAATCCAAAATGTAATCTGTGAGTTCACTGAATATTACCTTCTCTGTAACCAAACCAAGACAAGACTGACTTCAGCAGGTCAAGATGACCCCCTTTTTAAACTAATAGACCCTCTCCTGGGCGTATTACTGACATAGAAAATTACAATTAACAACATTCTTCAGCAGAGAAGACATTTATAGCCCCTTTAACCTCGGGGTATTTAACATATAAATTCTACACCTCCGTTTAAACAATAATGTTTGGAAGCAGGTGTGTGTGTGTGTTTGTGTGTGTGTGTGTGTGTGTGTGTGTGTGTGTGTGTGTGTGTGTGTGTGTGTCTCAGTGCAGTTTAAAGTTGAATTGACAGACAAATGTTTTGTCTCATGGTCAGACGACATAGACAGACATTATTATTACATAGACAAATAGAAGTGACATAAGTTTGGCACATATGGAACCCGATACTATGCACTCTTTTTGGGGAGATATTTTACCTGCTGCCTCTGCAGGGCTCTGCGCCGTACCAACGGTGAGGGAAGAGCAAATCTCTTATCATGGAAAGGAAGCCCCCCCCTCCTGAGATGTGGAGCATCACTGAAAGAGGAGAGCTTCTACGTCACATTTCCTCTGATGAAAGTGAAAGTCAGTCTCAGAGACTGCAGTGCTGCGGTCGAGACAAGTCTGAAGACAAATTCAACTGAATCCATCAAGTTTTTGTCAACAAAGCAGCAGAATCTCTGCCAAACACTGGTGAGTACACTGTCCTACAACGCTAAAATACACTACACTAAATGTTTGGTCAAATTTAGTCAAACCAGATGATGACTTGGCATTTTTGGGGGCCATACAAATAAAAATGTACTATTTTATACCGTCTAGTTCTTAATAGTGGGGTAGTTAAGCATAACAATTGTGCATTTTACGTTAAAATCAACAAATGTGACACAGATGTAGATTTATATGTCATGAAAAGATATAGATATCGGGGCGTTGGCGAGGGACGTGGCAGCCTTTTTCCAAAGTTGCTGCCAAATAGGCGCTAAATATTCCAAAATGTTGCAGAAAACTGATTTTATGACTCTCGGTGATTTCCACGGTGTGTTCAAGCTGGTTAGATCAGATGTCAGAAGATCACAGGCATGATTTCTTTTTTTACGTCTTAATTTTTTAAGGGTACTTTTTAAAAGCTTTTAACCTGACAAAATGTGAAAACCCAATAAAAGGAGCAAGGTCACTTCAGGGTCAAACTTCACCCCCATGCCTTCATGGTAGAATGACAACCTTTAAATTACACATGTAGAACGGCAAGCTCTTCAGCTTCTATCGGTGTATTTATCTTTTCATTCGCAGTAATATTGACAGATATTGCTGGATACATTTCTTGGTTGCCAGTTACTTCTAATCACAGTTAAAGCGATGCTGAACTTTGGTAGAACTTTGGGTTGTATCGCTAACTAGCCGTGATAACATATATATGTGTATATATGTGTGTGTATATATATATATATACACATATATATGTATGTGTGTAATTTTAGCATGATTTCAAAAGCTAAACTACTAATAAATCCATCTGCTGATGGTGAAATCTGTTCAGGAAGTGATCTTATTGATCTGTATTTAAGGTCATGTATAGAAGCACGTCAGCACCGATATTTTCCCTGATTAACAGGTAAAAAACTGTTAAAACTGCTGTACCTGTATCTGACTCTGTGTACTCTTTGTCAGTTCATTAACGTAACGTTAAAAAGTGTGTGACAGCGATCTCACAGTAATACACCCCATGCATGTGTCCATGCGCTCCCCGACGTTTGCACTATGCATTCACACCAATCATCTGAAAGCATGCAAAGGGGCTTTAGTACAGTCCTGTCTCTACTATTATTCATCATAACATGTGACTGATTTGCAGTCTAATAATACTAATAATGCTAATAATCAATTGATCCAGAAGTGACCTTGCTCCTTTTATTGGGTTTTCCTGTTTTTCTCAGGTTATTAGCTTTTAAAAAGTACCTTAAAAAATAAAGAGGTAATAAAATCATGCCTGTGATATTCTGAAATCTGACCTAATCAACTTGAACATATCTTGGAAATAATCAAGAGTCATAAAATCAGTTTTCTGCAACATTTTGAAATTGTATGCGCCTATTTGGCGGCCATCTTGGAAAATGGCTGCCATGTCCCTCAGGGGCCAAATTGGCAGCGCCCCGATATCTATATCTTTTCGTAACATATAAACCTACATCTGCACCAAATTTGTTGCTTTTATTGCAAAATGCACAACTGTTAAGAATATTTCAGCTTAGCGGCCCCACTATAAGATACTGAACAACAAGTAACATTTCTTATCAACTGACATTAACCTGACAACAACAACATGAAAAGATCTGTGGACTTGAGGCCTTTCAGCTCACTCAGCCTGTACCAACTTCCTGTTGCATGTAACTTGACAAGCAGCAGCAACAGTTGTAGAAGATGGTGGTGTTTGAAGCAGTGTGTTGTAGCAGCCACTAGAGGAAAGTATTGTACAGGTTTTAATCCTGACAGCAGCAGCACAGATGAAGGCTTCCATACTTTTTCTTTTTACTTTTAGTACATACTGCAGCTGCCCTTACAAAGTGCATACTGTTACATGCAGTATGCAAACAATCAGTTACATACTACTTTGACCCTCTTGCTCATATATCCACTGCGCAGAGGATTGTGGGTGACACTTTATAATAACCATCATTTATAAATGGTAAATTGATAATTAATTAAAATTTAGTTAATAGTTATTTTACTGTTAAGAAAACATGAAATTATGATAGTCGTTTTGAATCTCTTTTGAGTAGTTTTTGTGTCTCTGTGTGATAAATATTTTTATATCACTCAGACAGATGACGGGTTGGACAGCAGAAGAGTCAGAAAAGTGAACTGCTGTTCACTTTGTCCAGTTCAGACTGAGCGATGGCCTCTAAAGCCAGCGGGATGATGGAGGTGGCAGCGCTAGGCCGGCCTTTCAGCCTCGGGATGTTATACGACTGCCGCGAAGACTCACTCGTCCCTGGTAAGGACTTACATGTAAAGTTACTTTATGCTTCACAACCATAATTCAGTATTTCAATTTATATTCAACAATGTTTCACGTCAAGTCATCAACAACATCTGTTTCCTGACTAGGGGTGGAACGGTTCACAAAATTCACGGTTCGGTTCATATAACGGTTTTCGATTCAGGTCGGTTTATGTTACGGCGAGGAGGTCATGTTCTGATTTCAACATGCTTTTCATTTATTTGGAAAAAATAAGTAAACATATTTTTGCCTTAACAAAAGTATGGCTTACATAAAGAACATAAACACTTCTTCATTTACAAATCTTAATTGAAAGAATAGGTCTTCTACAGCAATTAGTGCAAACAAAAAAATGCAGCTTTGTTATTTTTATTTTTTTAAACTAAGGCCATACATTGGAGCATAAGCTCAACCAGAACTATGCTAAAAAAACTAAGCTTTTTATCTCCCACTCATTCAACAGCGGCTCATTGGTCATAATTCTTACTATAACAGTTAAGGCACCCAAATACTGACATATTGTCAATAAGAAAAAAAAATTACAAAAATAAAATCCCAAATGTCTGTAATGTAAATGTAATGTTCCATCTTAAGGTTGTTGGTAAATCCTCAACTGCTGCTTCTGCTAGTTTATAGTTTATAGTTTCTACAGGGCCAGCACAACAGACTAACATTCACACATGAAGGCTCACGCTCTTTGACCATATACTTTAATTCTGTATTGTTTATGATGGAGTGAGGTCGTATATGCAGCGATAAACACTCTTATAGCATTAGATATTATTTTGGCAAATGTGAATTTGCAGTGGGAGGATGTCTGAACGCTGCGGGGGAACGGACTCTCCGTCCAGTCAGCTTTTGTTTCACTCCGCTAATCGACACATTCGGGTGATGCCGTTGTAATTAAATGTTTCAAGTGACCACATATAAACCTGACTTCAGTTGAACAGTGTCAGCGTGCAGTTTGACTGAAATCGTTGTCAGTTTAACTCGACTATCATGAGCTACTGGGCGCTACAGCGCTGCAAACATTCCTGGTAAAACTCACTCTCCAGAGTTTCTGTTCTGCGCGTGCGAGTAGTAGACATAAACAGCTGTTTGGGTATAACGGCGAACCGAAAGGATGTCGCGGACCGAACTGAACGTCCTGAAACAAACGGTTCGGGTCAAATTCACGAACCGTTCCACCCCTATTCCTGACACAATGTCCTGGATATTCTGGAGAAACTCTTACAAATAAGAAATAACCAATATCCAAAAGTGTGATTGGCACATCCCCGCCGCACTGCGCCGCACTGCGGTTCAGCAACAACAGTGATCCCTTATAACAGTAATGATAATAGTCAACATCATGAAACGTATCCACCTCTTTTATCTGGTAAGGAAGAAGGGCTCTCTTTATTATCATACACCCTCTATGAGGAATTATATAACTGAAGAAACAATTCCACAATTTTCAAGTATGGTGAGCAGGATGATGAGACATTCACCTTCAATTTAATATGTATGATTATCTAATCTGTCTGGTATGACATAACAACACCTTCTCCTGTCTAGCTGGTTCTGGACGCTGAACCTGATTTTCACTTCTTCTTTTTCAGGAATGACACTGTGGGACCATGATGATCTGATGAGAAACATTAGTGACAGACCAAAACCTAGCAATGACTTTGAGATAGTTGCATCTGAATCAATTGCAGATAAATCTTCAGCACTAAATGTTGAAGCCTCTCTGAAAGCAAGTTTCTTAGGTGGACTGGTTGAGGTTGGAGGATCGGCAAAATACCTGAACGATAGTAAGACTTCCAAAAATCAGGCCAGAGTAACACTGAATTACAAAGCTACCACAAAGTTCCAGGAACTGTCGATGAATCATCTTGGAAGAGGCAATGTGAAGCATCCATATGTCTTTGATAAAGGATTAGCAACACATGTAGTCACTGGTATCCTTTATGGGGCACAAGCCTTCTTTGTCTTTGACCGTGAGGTGTCTGAAAAGGAAGATCATCAAGACATTCAGGGCAACTTGAAAGTCATGATCAAGAAGATTCCTTGCTTTGCGATAGAGGGTGAAGGTTCTCTGAAAATGGAAGACAAGGACAAAGAAAATGTTGAGAAATTCTCCTGCAGATTCTTTGGAGACTTTTCCCTTCAGAAACCTCCGACATCCTTTCAGGATGCAGTGGAAGTCTACCAAAGTCTGCCAAAATTGCTGGGAGCCAACGGAGAAAACGCCGTACCGATGAAAGTCTGGCTGTTGCCACTGACAACTTTAGATTCTTCTGCTGCTAAACTCGTACGTCAGATAAGTATAAGATTAGTTCAAGAATCCCAGCGTGTCCTGGAGGACTTCAGTGAGCTGGAAATGAGGTGCAATGATGCATTAAAAACCACCACTGCACAGAAGTTTCCACAGATTGGCGAAAAGATTAAAACTTTTAAAGAGATGTGTTCTGAGTTCAGACTGGAACTCCAAGGAACCTTGGCTAAGAAACTTCCATTAATCCGAGGAGGAGGAGAAGAGGAGGCTGTGCTCGCTGAGATCTTGAAGAAGAGATGCTCTTCTCCTTTCAACAGCAAAAACCTGAACGAGTGGATGGACTGTAAAAAGAAAGAAGTCAACACATTGAAGTCTTTCACCAACATGATGAAAAACGCCAAAATCGTTCCATCTGAAAATGGTCTTCATGAAGAAATTCTCAGTGCAGAGCATGCTGTGTGTTTTGTTTTCACCTCGCTGGGAAGTGCTGAACCATACCTCTCAACTTTATCAAACTACTTAAAACAAACACCAGACGACCCTCAAGATCCACGCACTCAGGATGTAGAGAAGGAACAATGGTACGCCTCAAAAGAAGTAGCAGGTGTGATGAGGAATAAAGCAAAGCTCTTCAGTGACTTTGCAGAGGCCAACAAGGAGAACAAGAACATTAAGTTCTTGACAGTGGGATTAACAAATGAGACACAGAAAGGTTCAAGCATCTACCTTTATAAAGACGGCTTTCCAGACAATGAGAACTTTGAGCCGCCTTCAAAGCCTGAAACGGTAACAGTAGGTGATATAAACCACAACAGTGTGACACTGAAGATTTCTACACCCAGATTTGGAGCAGAGAACATCACCTCCTACTCTGTTGAGTACTGTGTCACTGGAGAGGATGGATGGAAACAGAAGACAGCATCAACAGCTGAGGAAGTCACAGTGAGCGATCTGAGTCCTAACACAGAGTATATGTTCAGATGCAGAGCAGTGACCTCAGCAGGTTGGGTTGGGCCAGCCAATGAAGTCAGTGGTTCCATTAAAACCTTACCTTGCAGCCCTCCTGGAAAACCTCAAGTTGAACCAAACTCAAGTGAGATATCAGTTAGCTGGGAGAAACCTGCTGAGCTTGGACAAGATGTCCACATCTTGAGCTACATCGTGGAGTACGCCGTAAAGGACAACAGGGTGAAAGAGGAAGATCTCCAATGGAGCCAAATGATGTCAAGAGCTGAAAAGGCGATCATTTCAGGGCTTCAGTCAGAGACAGAATATGTCGTCAGGGTCCGATGTGATTGTGGTGTAGACGGCAGAAGCAAAGAGAGCATCACTGTTAATGTCTGCACAACAACACTTACACTCACAGAATTCCTCAAAAGTACAAGCAAAAGGATGAATCACGAATCACCCTCAGTTTATCAACTGACTCTGACAGAAGAAGATATGGACATCGATGGATGCAGGAGGTTTAACTTTGGCAAAGAAAGCACGAGGCAAAATCGCACTATTGTGCTTTTCGGAGCGACCCGATCAGGAAAGTCCACTCTGATCAATGGAATGATCAACTACATCGTTGGTGTGGAGTGGGAGGACACTTTCAGATTCAAATTAATTGATGAGGATCAACTGAGATCACAAGCTGAAAGCCAGACCTCTGAAGTCACTGTGTACAAGATCAACCACCAGGATGGTTTTAAAATAGATCACTCACTGACCATTGTGGACACTCCAGGGTTTGAAGGTACAAGAGACATAGAAGAAGACGAGGAGATCATTGAACATCTGCGTAATCTCTTCTCTGCTGAGCACGGCGTTAGTGACATTGACGCTGTGTGTTTTGTAGCTCCGGCTGCTTTAGCACGACTCACACCATCACTGAAATGTGTGTTTGATTCTGTGCTCTCAGTCTTTGGCAAAGATGTGGCAGAAAACATCCAGATTCTGGTGACACTTGCAGACGGCCAG
The DNA here is from genome assembly GCF_015220745.1 of Sebastes umbrosus. Classification (NCBI taxonomy): domain Eukaryota; kingdom Metazoa; phylum Chordata; class Actinopteri; order Perciformes; family Sebastidae; genus Sebastes; species Sebastes umbrosus. The sequence goes on along the minus strand of NC_051280.1, from coordinate 32,953,349 downwards.
CAACCACCAGTTCTAGAGGCAATCAATGCTTCAGGTGTCCCATGTCCTAAAACAAAAGGCGGGCTGCCAATTCACTTCAAATTCAACAATTCAGTGTTGTTTGCAGACAACAAATCATCTGCAGCAGACAACATGAGTGATGAAGATGAAGACTTTGATCAGATGTTTTGGAACATGGGGACAAAAGGCATGAAGAGGTTCGTTGTTGCTTTGAATATCATAGAAACCAAAAGCTTGACAATGACAAAGAAGGTCCTCAGTGAAAGAAAGCAGCTCAAGGATTCATATGAGAATTTACAGGAGCAGGTTAAAGTTGGGTTAGCTCGGCTTGAGGAGCTTAAAGAGACAACTGAAATACTTCAACGTCATAAGGAAGACATCAACAGAAATGAGAACTTTGAGTTTGAAGTCGCCTTCACAATGCCTGTTAAAGTAGATATTTCTGGTACTGGATCTCAAAAGTACAGGTGGGAGTATGAGGAGGTTAAAGAAAAACGTACGGTGAAAGAGCTGAAAGAAAAGTACCTACAACCTTCAGAGGCTAAGAAACCTGATGAGGCGTTGGTTGAAAAACTGAGGGCTGAATATTGTCGTTTGCACGCTGAGGTGGTAAATCTGATGGAGAGCTCTGCTGAGTGTTTAAACAGACTTAAAGAGAGAACACTGAAGCCAGATCCTCTCTCCACTCTAGAGTACTTTGATATGCTGATTGAGAGAGAGGAATCTGAGGCCAAGTTAGGCTGGAATCTTCGAGTTAGGTACCTGAGAGACATACGAAGAAAATTTGCACTGGGATGTGTGAACTCCTAAATTTCAGGTTTCCAATTGAAATACTATAACTAGGACACGATCAAAAAAATACTCCTATTTGTATCGCCCATTTTGAAACTCAATAAACTCAAAAATCGGAGTCTATGTCATGGTATTTCACCACAGATAACGTAGTTGGAAGCATCTACTGACTTGTATGCTTGTAATTTCTTGCTGGTGTAAACTTACACGCTGGTTTCTCAAACAAATACGTGTATATATCAGGCCACTGAACATTGGGCTATTTGCTAAAGTCTTCTACTTTCTCACTAATGGCACACAGACCTGGAAAGTCAATTTGTTTAGGTTGCATTCGCGATCTTTGGTGGTTATTGTCCTTGCATAGCTTGACGGTCTATTGCACTCCACCATATCTCCATTGCCAAACTGTGTGTGCACACTTACAGACGTCGTTATTGTTTACAAACAGTAAAAAGGTCTATACAGGTTTTTAAACATGAATATCTGCTTCTTGTTAAGTTTTTAAGTTTCATTTTTATGCTCTTCACTTTATTTTCTTTGAGATTTGAAAATGAATGTGATTTATGTTAATTACTTATTATATTGATGTGTATTGAATTATGTTATTCTTGTCCTGTAGTAATAAGGTGGCTTTTACTGAGTAATGGAGAAGTTATTACATGATAAACAATGAATAAGGAAAATGTTACTGGAAAGTGCATTTAAATCAGAAGAACGAATTTGACGAAATCAGAAGCTGAGACACCTGTTCATTGATTGTAAAAAGCTCGTAAAGCTCCACTCAACAATAATAACTTCTTTTATTTTGTATTTTTTACATAAAGGTTTAAATATATTTCAATTGCACCCAGTTAACATTGTTCATATTTGTTTTTGCACTGGGTTATCAGCTTCCTGCTTATTTTAACATTATCTATTAAGTTTATTTTGTCTGAGATTTGAATGCATGAATCATTTTAATCATTCCTGATACTGATGTGTACTGACATACATTTAATTGTTCTGTGGGGTAATGTGGTGGCTCCCACTGAAAGATGGAGAAATCATTAACTAATAAACAATCAAGAAATGTTATTATTGCCTCAAATGTTGTCTGTTGACCTCTAATGTGTCCGTGTGGCCTTCTTTACCTTCTGCAGCTACATTTTCTCTTCCGGGACCTTCCAGGTCACTCGTTACACTGCTGACATTCACTTAAATCCATCCTACAGCAGTGCTGGAGAGTAACTGAGTACATTTACTCAACTAGTGTACTGAAGTACAGTTCTGAGGTACTTGTACTTTATTTGAGTATTTCCATTTTCTGCTACTTTATTCTTCTACTCAACATCTGTTGGAGACACAGGTCTTAGCTGGTCTGGTTATTAGCAAACATTAAAGATAATATCAATATCAATTACATTAATATTAAAAGAATTATCAATATATATATTCATAATAATGTGGGCACCAAAATTATGTTGATGTTGGTTCTCGCCCCCATGCACTTGTTTGTAAGTTGTCACAGCGTGTCGTCTGACTGTGTTGTTATGAATGTCGTCACAGCGTGTCGTCGACCCGGCAGTACGACATTCATGACAGCACAGTCAGTCAACAGGGAGTGCGACAAGATGACAGAAGTCTCTCATCCCTGTCAGTAGTTCTTCCCCTGGCCCCCCTTATGATGATGGAGCTGCAGGTGCTACGAGATCTGCTCCGTACCTGCCCCCCTCATCATCCTCCTCTGAGGACGTCGTAGTATGATCCGTCTCCCCAGCCGGGTCCACCCTGGTTGCCGCGCCCTCCTCTGACCGCCCTTGCCGTTGGGAACACAGTCCCGTGCGCTCCCGTGTGGTTATGTCCTTCCGACTAGCCATCCCACTTCTGACACCATATGTCGTGGGCTTCTACTTCAAAACTCCGTACAACATGAAAACACTGGCGTAGTCGAAAAAACGTTGTATTAGTCCCTTTTATTTTGCCGGCCTCCCAAAGTACAAGCAGCGCCAATATTTACAAAAGGTGAAAAAATAGAAAACAAGCTATGTTTAAAAACATCAAATAGCACTGGAAATTGAGTTCCTCAATAACTCCATACTGTTCCATTCAGAAACAGGCAAAAAAATTAAAAAATCCAAAATGTAATCTGTGAGTTCACTGAATGTTACCTTCTCTGTAACCAAACCAAGACAAGACTGACTTCAGCAGGTCAAGATGACCCCCTTTTAAACTAATAGACCCTCTCCTGGGCATATTACTGACATAGAAAATTACAATTAACAACATTCTTCAGCAGAGAAGACATTTATAGCCCCTTTAACCTCGGGGTATTTAACATATAAATTCTACACCTCCATCTAAACAATAATGTTTGGAAGCAGGTGTGTGTGTGTGTGTGTGTGTGTGTGTGTGTGTGTGTGTGTGTGTGTGTGTGTGTGTGTGTGTGTGTGTGTGTGTGTGTGTGTGTGTGTGTGTGTGTGTGTGTGTGTGTGTGTGTGTGTGTGTGTGTGTGTGTGTGTATGTGTGTGTGCGTGCGTGCGTGCGTGTGTCACATTGCAGTTCAAAGTTGAATAGACAGACAAATGTTTTGTTTCATGTTCAGTCGACATAGACAGACATTATTATTACATTGACAAATAGACCTGACATAAGTTTGGCACATATGGAACCCGATACTATGCACTCTTTTTGGGGAGATATTTTACCTGCTGCCTCTGCAGGGCTCTGCGCCGTACCACGGTGAGGGAAGAGCAAATCTCTCATCATGTGAAGGAAGCCCGCTACCACCTGAGAGGTGGAGCATCACTGAAAGAGGAGAGCTTTGAAGTACATTTCCTCTGATGAAAGTGAAAGTCAGTCTCAGAGACAGCAGTGCTGCGGTCGAGACAAGTCAGAAGACAAATTCAACTGAATCCATCAAGTTTTTGTCAACAAAGCAGAAGAATGTCTACCAAACACTGGTGAGTATACTGTCCTACAACGCTAAAATACACTAAACTAAATGTTTGGTCAAATTTGGTTTAAACCCGATTGTGAGTTGGGATTTGTGATTTTTTTGGGGGGGGGCTATACAAATAATAATTGAGTATTTTATACCATGTAGTTCTTAAGATACTGAAAAACAAGTAACATTTCTTATCAACTGACATTAACCTGACAACAACAACATAAAAAGATCTGTGGACTTGAGGCCTTTCAGTTCACTCATCCTGTACAAACTTCCTGTTGTATGTAACTTGACAAGCAGCAGCAACAGTTGTAGAAGATGGTGGTGTTTGAAGCAGTGTGTTGTAGCAGCCACTAGAGGAAAGTATTGTACAGGTTTTAATCCTGACAGCAGCAGCACAGACGAAGGCTTCGTTCCAAATGTCATACTTTTTCTTTTTACTTTTAGTACATACTGCAGCTGCCCTTATAAAGTGCATACTATTGCATACAGTTTGCAAACAATTGATTACATACTACTTTGACCCTCTTGCTCATATATCCACTGCGCAAAGGATTGTGGGTAACACTTTATAATAACCATCATTTAGAAATGGTAAATTGATATTTAATTAAAATTTAGTTGATAGTTATTTTACTGTTAAGAAACCATGAAATTATGATTAATTGTTTTCACTAACTATTAGTTATGCTATAATATGTTATTGTAACAGTTTATTGTTGCACACATAATATTTGATATGCTATATTATAAATATGTGTTAATGATTATAAAATGATTTGTAAATCTTTAAGAAATTGTTTGTAAAACATCTACAAACATTACCTCATTAATGGTTAATTAATTGGTTTGTGAACCATCTATAAACATTATTTTGATGGCTATTATAAAGTTACAACTGATGATTATAATACCTTGTTCAATGCTTAATAAATACTTTGTAAAGCATCTATGAACACTATTTAGATAGTTAATACTTGGTCAATGGTTAATAATTGGTTTCTGGTCCATCTATCAATGTAATGTTTATAGATGTTACTATTTCTTAAAAGTTTACAAATCATGTGGTCATCATAACAAATATTTAATATAGTATATAAAATAGGTACACAATAAAAGGTAAATAAATACTTTACTAATGTAATCGGAATGTAATTGTTATCGTCTCCTATCAGCTATGACACACTATATAAATTATAAACTAATTATTTCATATTCACAAACTACTGATCAATTTACAGAAATTAAAGCATTACAAATAAATAGGTAACATTATTAACTATCATTTCATCGTTAACAGTAAAATAACTATTAACTAATTTCAATTACCTATCAATTTACCATTTAGACCATTTCAGAAAACAGAAAAAAATATACAGGTGTTTTTGTAAAGACAACTGGTTGACAATAAATAAATAGATATACAGTATGTACACATTAACAACGACTGTACAACAATCTTACTTTATCTATACAGGTTAAGTTGTTGACAGAGATTTCAGTCTGGTTAGTAGTGTGAAGTAATGCAATAGTGTGTGGAATAAATATGTCTATCTATTGATGAATATATTTATATTTACAGTAAATAGACTGACAAAAGATATTAAGTACATTATTGTATTGGTATTAACTTTAATCTCTTTGCAGTTGTGTCTCAACAGATTATTGAACACTAGTGACAGTAGGCGAGCAAGTAAACTTTATTTATACAACAGTGCTTTACAGAAACAGACAAGGGCGAGACAATATAAGATATGCAACCATGGAAACATTCCAACAAAAAAAGTTGTTTTAAGTCTCTTTGTGGTCATTTTGCATCTCTGTAGGATGAAAGGAGGCATCTTGGACATGATGTTACCAAATATTTTATAATAATGATAAATATTTGTATATCACACAGACAAATGGCGGGTTTGACAGCAGAAGAGTCAGAAAAGTGAACTGCTGTTCATTTTGTCCAGTTCAGACTGAGCGATGGCCTCTAAAGCCAGTGGGATGATGGAGGTGGCAGCGCTTGGCCGGCCTTTCAGCCTCGGGATGTTATACGACTGCCGTGAAGACTCACTCGTCCCTGGTAAGGACTTACATGTAAAGTTACTTAATGCTTCACAACCACAATTCAGTATTTAAATTTATATTTAACAATGTTTCACACAGACAAAGAGCTGTTGATCAGTTCTGCTCCTTTTTCATTAGTTATCCACCTTATGTCCAAGCCATGAAATCCTTTCAATATTTATTGTTGTTGTTTCCTTAGGCACCAATAAGCAGAGGAGGGACAGGTAGACAGTTAACATAAGATCAAGGCTGAAGGCATTCAAAGATTACATTTGAAAAAGTCATCAACAAAATCTGTTTCCTGACACAATGTCCTGGATATTCTGGAGAAACTCTTAGAAATAAGAAATAACCTATATCCAAAAGTGTGTTTGGCACATCCCCGACGCACTGCGCCGCACTGCGGTTCAACAACAACAATGATGCCTTATAACAGTAATGATAATAGTCAACATCATAAAACGTATCCACCTCTTTTATCTGGTAAGGAAGAAGGGCTCTCTTTATTATCTTAGGCCCTGTTCACACCTGGTATTAACATGCGTCCTCAGTGATCCGATCACAAGTGGACAGCTCTAAGTACAGGTTTTAATACACTCAAGACGCATTGAGGACGCATTGAGATCAGATCTCTCAGACCACATTCAGAGGTGGTCAGGGCCACATATGACCACATTCTTTTAGCAGTGTGTAGTGAATGCGTCCTGGGCCACATTAAGGACCGCCTACTCTACTGATGTCCAGCTGGGATCCACGGGATCACCGCGCCCCTCAGGTTAATAGACAGGCAGACACGGGTGCTTGTCAGCCAGGAAACGGCCTCTGTCCTCTACTGTATGTAGACTAGGCACGCAAAGTGCATTATTATCATATTGTCGGAGATGTGTCGGTGTTTTTGTTCCGCTGCTTTGCGCGGTGCTGACCCCCGACCGCCCGCCTGTTCTCTGTCCTCCTCGCTCTCTGGAGCTCTGTGCCCTGCTGTTGTCTGGCAAAAGCAGCGGTGCCGGAACCTGCAGCGCAGAGGTCTCCGGGGACCGCCTGTACAATAACCTTTTATTTTGATGTTAATGCAATGTACAGGAATTAACGAATACATAATATATATATAACGGCTGCTGTATTAGCTGTGTGTTTACTACGTGTTTATTAGCATATGGGGCGGGGAAGTGAGATCGGACCACAAGTGGCCACTGAAGACGCATGTGGAGACGCATTCTAATGCCAGGTGTGAAAAGACGTACTTAGAGATGTCCACTTGTGATCGGATCACTGAGGACGCATGTTAATACCAGGTCTGAACAGGGTCATACACCCTCTCGGAGGAATTATATAACTGAAAAAATAATTCCACAATTTTCAAGTACGGTGAGCAGGATGATGAGACATTCACCTTCAATTTAATTTGTTTGAGCATCTAATCTGTCTGGTATGACATAACAACACCTTCTCCTGTCTAGCTGGTTCTGGACGCTGATGTTTGCTTCTACTTTTGCAGGCTTGACACTGTGGGACTGTGATGCCCTTGGAAAAGATACAAGAGAAAGACCAAAACCTAGCAATGACTTTGAGATAGTTGCATCTGAATCAATTGCAGATAAATCTTCAGCACTAAATGTCGAAGCCTCTCTTAAAGCAAGTTTCTTCGGTGGACTGGTTGAAGTTGAAGGATCGGCAAAATACCTGAACGATAGTAAGAATTCCAAAAATCAGGCCAGAGTAACACTGAATTACAAAACTACCACAAAGTTCCAGGAACTGTCGATGAATCATCTTGGAAGAGACAATGTGAAACATCCGTATGTCTTTGATAAAGGATTAGCAACACATGTAGTCACTGGTATCCTTTATGGGGCACAAGCCTTCTTTGTCTTTGACCGTGAGGTGTCTGTAAAGGAAGATCATCAAGTCATTCAGTGTAACTTGAAAGTCATGATCAAGAAGATTCCCAACTTTGTGGTAGAGGGTGGAGGTTCGCTGAAAATGGAAAACCAGGACAGAGAAAATGTTGAGAAATTCTCCTGCAGATTCTTTGGAGACTTTTCCCTTCAGAAACCTCCGACATCCTTTCAGGATGCAGTGGAAGTCTACCAAAGTCTGCCAAAATTGCTGGGAGCCAACGGAGAAAACGCTGTACCGATAAAAGTCTGGCTGTTGCCACTGACAACTTTAGATTCTTCTGCTGCTAAACTCATACGTCAGATAAGTATAAGATTAGTTCAAGAATCCCAGTGTGTCCTGGAGGACTTCAGTGAGCTGGAAATGAGGTGCAATGATGCATTAAAAACCATCACTGCACAGAAGTTTCCACAGATTGGCAAAAAGATTAAAACTTTTAAAGAGATGTGCTCTGAGTTCAGACTGGAACTTCAAGGAACCTTGGCAAAGAAACTTCCATTAATCCGAGGAGGAGGAGAAGAGGAGGCTGTGCTTGCTGAGATCTTGAAGAAGAGATGCTCTTCTCCTTTCAACAGCAAAAACCTGAACGAGTGGATGGACTGTAAAGAGAGAGAAGTCTGCATTTTGAAGTCTTTCACCAACATGATGAAAAACACCAAGATTGTTCCATCTGAAAATGGTCTTCATGAAGAAAGTTTCAGTGCAGAGTATGCTGTGTGTTTTGTTTTCACCTCGCTGGGAAGTGCTGAACCATACCTCTCAACTTTATCAAACTACTTAAAACAAACACCAGATGACCCTCAAGATCCACGCACTCAGGATGTAGAGAAGAAACAATGGTACGCCTCAAAAGAAGTAGCAGATGTAATGAGGCATAAAGCAAAGCTCTTCAGTGACTTTGCAGAGGCCAACAAGGAGAACAAGAACATTAAGTTCTTGACAGTGGGATTAACAAATGAGACACAGAAAGGTTCCAGCATCTACCTTTATAAAGACGGCTTTCCAATCAGTGAGAACTTTGAGCCACTTTCAAAGCCTGAAATGGTAACAGTAGGTGATATAAACCACAACAGTGTGACACTGAAGATTTCTCCACCCAGATTTGGAACAGAGAACATCACCTCCTACTCTGTTGAGTACTGTGTCACTGGAGAGGATGGATGGAAACAGAAGACAGCATCAACAGCTGAGGAAGTCACAGTGAGCGATCTGAGTCCTGACACAGAGTATATGTTCAGATGCAGAGTAGTGACCTCAGCGGGTTGGGATGGGCCAGCCAAGGAAAGCAGTGGCTCCATTAAAACCTTACCTTGCAGCCCTCCTGGAAAACCTCAAGTTGAACCAAACTCAAGTGAGATATCAGTTAGCTGGGAGAAACCTGCTGAGCTTGGACAAGGTGTCCACATCTTGAGCTACATCCTGGAGTACGCCGTAAAAGACAACAGGGTGAAAGAGGAAGAACTCCAATGGAGCCAAATGATGTCGAGAGCTGAAAAGGCGATCATTTCAGAGCTTCATTCAGAGACAGAATATGTCGTCAGAGTCCGATGTGATTGTGGTGTAGACGGCAGAAGCAAAGAGAGCATCACTGTCAATGTCTGCACAACAACACTCACAGAATTCCTCAAAAGTACAAGCGAAAGGATGAATCACGAGTCACCCTCAGTTTATCAACTGACTCTGACAGAAGAAGCTATGGAAGAAGATATGGACATCGATGGATGCCGCAGGTATAACTTTGGCAAAGAAAGCACGAGGCAAAATCGCACTATTGTGCTTTTTGGAGCGACCCGATCAGGAAAGTCCACTCTGATCAATGGAATGATCAACTACATTGTTGGTGTGGACTGGAGGGACACTTTCAGATTTCAATTAATTGATGAGGATCAACTGAGATCACAAGCTGAAATCAAGACCTCTGAAGTCACTGTGTACAAGATCAACCATCAGGATGGTTTTAAAATAGATCACTCACTGACCATTGTGGACACTGGAGACTTAGAAAGAGACAAGGAGATCATTGTACATCTGCTTAATCTCTTCTATGCTGAGCACGGCGTCCGTGAAATTGACGCTGTGTGTTTTGTAGTTCCGGCTACTTTAGCACAACTCACACCATCACTGAAATACATGTTGGAATCTGTGCCCTCAGTCTTTGGCAAAGATGTGGCGGAAAACATCCGGATTCTGGTGACATTTGCAGACGGCCATCAACCACCAGTTCTAGAGGCAATCACTGCTTCAGGTGTCCCATGTCCTAAAACAAAAGGTGGGCCGCCAATTCACTTCAAATTCAACAATTCAGTGTTGTTTGCAAACAACAAATCATCTGCAGCAGACAACATGAGTGATGAAGATGAAGATGGGGGCTTTGAACAGATGTGTTGGAACATGGGGACAAAAAGCATGAAGAGGTTCTTTGTTGCTTTGAATGTCATAGAAACCAAAAGGTCCCATTTCTGGTACTGAATCTCAAAAGTACAGGTGGGAGTATGAGGTGGTTAAACAAAAAGGTACAGTGAAAGAGCTGAAAGAAAAGTATCTACAACCTTCAGAGGCTAAGAAATCTTTTGAGGTGTTGGTTGTAGAACTGAAGGCTGAATACAATCATGATCAGGCTGAGGTGGTTAAACTGATGGAGAACTTTGCTGAGTGTTTAAAAAGACTTGAAGAGAGAACACTGAAGCCAGATCCTCTCTCCACTCCAGAGTACATTGACATGCTTATTGAGAGAGAGAAATCTGAGGCCAAGTTAGGCTGGAAACATCGAGTTAGGTCCCTGAGAGCCATACGAAGAAAATGTCTTGAGATGGCTCTTAGTCATGCTTTCAGAAATTTGTGAACACGTACAATTCTACTTACTACTTACAGTAAATGGCTTTTTAAAAAAAAAAGCTGAAGCATAAATGTGTTTAAGACAAAGAGTGGAACTTCTTACAGTTTTCTTTTGTACAAACGTATTCCTGCAGGAGTTATTTGCTTGTTCTGTTTACTAAAAAGGAAAACACACATTTACCATGTGTGATGATAAATGTTAAAGTTTGACCGCATTTTGTGCTGAAACCATTAACTTCCTGACAGCATTGCCACCAGTGTAAAAGTTTAAAGCTGCAGCTCTATTAACTCAGCAAACCTGAAAATGTTATAGTCCTTTTCATTTTCTATTATGATCATTGAAACATTATTATTTTTCCACTGCACCCAGTTTATATTGTTCAATACAGCTTTTTAAACGGAATATCAGCGCTTTGTTCATTATTTTTTTTTTGGGGGGTGGGGTATCTGCTTCCTGCTTATTTTAACATTATCTATTAAGATTATTTCGTCTGAGATTTGAATGCATGAATCATTTTAATCATTGCTGATAATGATGTGTACTGACATTTTATTGTCCTGTGGGGTAATGTGGTGGCTCCCACTGAAAGATGGAGAAATCATTCATTAATAAACAATCAAGAAATGTTATTATTGCCTCATGTGTTGTCTGTTGACCTCTAATGTGTCTGTGTGGCCTTCTTTACCTTGTGCCGCTACGTTTTCTCTTCCAGGACCTTCCAGGTCACTCGTTACACTGCTGACATTCACTTCATTCCATCCTACAGCAGCGCTGGAGCGTAACTGAGTACATTTACTCAACTACTGTACTGAAGTACAGTTCTGAGGTACTTTTACATTATTTGAGTATTTCCATTTTCTGCTACTTTATACTTCTACTCAACATCTGTTGGAGACACAGGTCTTAGCTGATCTGGTTATTAGCAAACATTAAAGATAATATTAATATCAATTACATTATATGAATAAAATGATCAATATATGTTAATAATAACTTGGCCACCAAAATTATGTTGATGCAGTAGTTCTCACCACAATTCACTTGTTTGTAAGTACAGCTGGACATATACTGCCGTGGCAGACTAGTGGTGTTGAATGTAAACACATTTGGCTGGTTTAAAAGTGGAATCTAAAATGTTGGCATTGACCAAAATTATGCTGAAAATTAATATTGCACAATTATTAATAATGGCTGAGAATACTACACCTCACACAGGGCACCATGTATGTTGGGTATGCAGGTATGATCTGGTCTGGTTATTAATTAATATTAAAGGTAAATATTTATTGCAATAAAATTAATGTAATTATCAATATATATTAATAATAAAGTGGGTACCAAAATGATGTTGGTGCAGTAGTTCTCTCCACAATGCACTTGCCAAAATACTATGCCTCACACGGGGCACCATTATGTTGGGTATGCAGTTAGGATCTGGTCTGGTTATTAATTAATATTAAAGATAATAATTTATTGCAATAAAATTAATGTAATTATCAATATATATATATTATAAATAACGTGGGTACCAAAATTATGTTGGTGCAGTAGTTCTCTCCACAATGCACTTGCCAAAATACTGTGCCTCACACGGGGCACCATTATGTTGTGGACGCAGGTTTGAGCTGGTCTGGTTATTAGCTAATATGAAAGATAATTAATTATATCATTAAAATGAGTATAAATAAAATTAGCTAAATGTGTCAATAATAATGGGGCACCAAATTATGTTGGTGCCATAGCTCAAAAACGCATTAAATGGCTAACGATAGTAATTAGTAATTATCAAAATAATTATATTGAATAATATGACTTCTTTTACATTAAGTCAACTCGTGGGGCACCACTCTTTGTGACAAAGAGAAAATGATGTGAGCGGGAACTTTTGCATTTCCCCTTTGCTGTATATCTCTGTATGATGCCAATTCAGAGTATACTTAATTGTAATATGTGTAGGAAAATACACCGGGTTAGAAAAGATGGTTAGTGTACATGTGAGACATGTGAGATGTGTTTGTCTCTGTGCATAACTAATACATCAACTATGGTGCTCGAAGCCGGATATCCTGTCTACAAACATTCATCAAATCAATACATGTACAATAGCAAAGTAAAACAGTCCTGTGCTTAGCCATGTACTGTTAAGATATGCTGATGCCCAGTTAATGTTACAGTCCATTACTTAGTGTTAGCGTTGTTAGCTTAGCTGTTAGCTGGTGGCAGTTCCGTCATTGTTCTGTTGTTGGGGCGGCTGCTTCTCAGAGGGTAGAGCAGGTCATCCACCAATCAGAAGGTCGGTGGTTTGATCCCCAGCTGCTCCAGTCACATGTTGATGTGTCCTTGAGCAAGACACTTCAGTTTTTGTATCTTTGCTGAGTCCAGTTAGCTTGGCGCTAATTTGGCTTCGTAGCTCCGGTGGTTTTAACGTTAGCAGGCAGACTGTATCATAGCCACTACTAAACTTGTTTACTCTGTTAGCGGAGCGTACTTAGCTTACAAGAGTCATTTGCAGACAGACTTGTGTCACCGCATGAAAGGAGTCCGGTTCATCTGCTCCAAGCAGACTGCATGGTGGTCAGAGCCATCAGACCACCTGGAGGCTGAGCTCTGTTCAGTTGCTTCTGCAGCAGAGAAGAGGGAGAAGAGAGCAAATAAAACCGCTGTGCTGGGTTTTTGTTGACCTGGTGATGTTGTGGGTCATGGGTTTCAGTAGCCTATAGTTACTGTAAACATTGAGTCCATAGGCAGAGTTAAGGACTCAAGGATTCTGGGTAACTGAGTTAAATGGCTAAACCACCATTTTAAGTCGTGAGTCCCAACACTCAGAGGGAACTATAATTACGCTATTAGTTACTTTACAGGTTAAGAGTTTCCATAAAACCATGATAAGCTTATAATATACAATGTTGATGTTGTTATGTCTGTTAAAGATTAAACCAGTTGATGACCTTATTTTTAAGCCACATGTGCAGTACCTGGTGAAAAAGCTGAGACTTAAACTAGGGTTTTATTTTCGGCATAAGTGTGTTTTTCTTTTAATGTAAAAAAGCGACATGTTGCCATTTTGTTGGAGTATTTTTACATTGTTGTACTTTTACTTAAAGGACCAGTGTCTAACATTTAGGGGGATCTATTGGCAGAAATGGAATATGATATTAATAAGAATGTTTTCTTTAGTGTATAATCACCTAAAAATAGGAATTATTGTGTTACCTTAGAATGAGCCGTTTATATCTACATAGGGAGCAAGTCCTCTTCACAGAGCCGGCTGCCATGTTTCTACAGTAACCCAAAATGGACAAACCAAACACTAGCTCCAGAGAGGGCTATTCGCGTTTTGAAATTTTCGCATCAGCCACCGTAGTTCTCCTACATGCTTGGCACACGGAAGAAGTTTCAGTTGGTTGCAATCTGCAACCTCACGGCTACATGCCGCCAAATCCTACACACTGCACCTTTTAAGTAAAGGTTTTGGGTTGGTAATTATGTCAGAATTATGTCATGGTGTTCCACCCTCTTAGCACCAGTTTATGCATTCAAAATGTTAAGTAAAAGTACTTGAGAGAGAGAGTATGGCGAGCCGTTTTAACATTTAATAGATGGACAGGATATTCATTAGAGATCTGTAACGTCATTTTGCCTAGTCAAAACTCTAATTCAAGATATCCCTAATCCTATTTTGACTCAGCAAAAATCCGTAATTACATTTTGACTAGTATGATTCAAACTACTTTTGCCATTCATGTGTATGGGGTTTCTCATTACGGATACCCAAAATTCATTTGCGGATATCCGCAATGTGAATTGTGGATAACCGTAATTCCAGTTTCAGATATCTACAATTTAATTCTGACTAGTCATAATTCCACTTCAAGATATCTTTAATTCCCCCCTCAATTGTAGATATCTACATTGTCCATTTTAGATATCTAAAATTTAATTTTGACTAGTCAAAATGACGTTATAGATATTTGGAAGAAAAACTCTGACTAGTCACAATGTAATTACGACTAGTCAAAATGCAATTGTGGATATCTCTAATGTTAATTCGGGATAGCCAAGTTTATCTATTAAATGTTAAAACAGCTTGCCATAGAGAGAGAGGGACGGGCTGGGAGAGGAACATCGGTGTGATTGTGAGTGACAAAAGCTCCGTTGTTGGAGCTCCAATACGCTGATTCACCGGAGTGACGGCGGGTCAGCTGACAGAGGGAGCGCTTGTTTAACAACACACACTCCGTCTCAACGGGGTCCTCAGTAACTGTAGAGCCAGCACACACAAACACACACACACACACACATACACCCTGGAATAGTTTATGTCAAGACACACTGTTGTACCATTGTGGTTCAGATGAGACAATGCACAGACTTTGTCCACTCTGTCTGTGTGTATCTGGGCTATTATACAACTGCTCTCCATGCAGTGAAAGGAATGATTGCAAACTACAATCACAGTTCTGATTGGCTGCCAGGTGTCTGTTAAGAGTTGTGAAGTGGGAGTTACTTCAGGCGTAAAGCTAAAGCTCACAAATTACAATTACAATTAACATCTTGTTTGTCTAATAAAATACAAAATCTGAAATGTAGAAAACCCACGAACCAGACTGAGGGCACAAACATGATCCACGCAAGTATGTGAACGCAAACGTGTGACCAGGTGAACATCCTCAACGTGCGCTGTTACGTACTGGTGGAGGTAACAAACATCAGTCCTCAAGGGAGCGATATAGAGCTATTCAGATCGTGTCCTTGACCATTTTCTTTATCTGTGGTCAGGAATGTACTCAAGTACTATAGTTAAGTACAATTTTGGGGTACTCGTATTCTATGGTCTATCTGACTCTAAATGGGACCATCATTTTCTAAATGAACATCATGCTATATTGAAGAAGACTTGAAACTAGCGAGCGTTTACTGAGGTAATAAATCAAGTGAGAAGTAGGCTCATTTTCTTATAGACTTCTATACAATCAGACTTCTTTTAGCAACCAGAGGAGCCGCCCCCTGCTGGCTGTTAGAAAGAATGCAGATTTAAGGCACTTCAGCTAAAGAGTATAGAAGCAAAAAGACAAAACTTTTGCTTTTTTGACAACAGCTGTCGCCATTTTGGACTGAAAACGCCAATGAGTCCATGGCTATGGATGTACAAAGAGATGTGCATTAGACTCACGGCATCGCCCTGTCTGGGTTTCTTTCACAACAATGACCAGCTCGCTGTACATTATCCCTTATACATTATTTAAATCAGAATTCGAACTGTTGGAAGGTGGAATTTTTCTCTCTTGATGGAGCTAGGATAGCAGTTTCCTCCTGCTTCCAGCCTTTGTGCTAAGCTAGGCTAAACACACTGCGTGCCTATCCCTATCTTGGATGCTCAAAGATTAAACTGATATTGAAAATTGTCTTTTCACGTTAGCTTGTGTGAGGATGCCGAAGTGGCGCGTTTCCTAAAATTCCTTTAACTTCTGCGCACGTTTGGCAGTTTTTGCAGGTGTTAATTTAAAGTGCCACCACCACAGCACCTCGACATAAACACAACTGAGCCTTCAGACCTGCAGCAGCTGCAGCTCAGAGTGACGCTGCGTGTCAAACATGAGGAGAGCAGGATTTATCCACCCATCTGCATCATAACCTGCAGTGTCATCGTAACACTGCTGTCTGACACTGTAATGTGATTACTGCACATGTCATGTCAGTTTTCATCCCGATCTGGACAACATGCTCATAATTAATCTTGGCGTAAATCTGGACTTTGGCAGCCTGAGCCTGTGACACATGTTGCAACACACACACACACACACACAACCATAGTGTAAATACACAAATATGAGAATTGAACACACACACGCACACTCTTATGACACACACACACACACACACACACACACACACACAGTATGAGGCTCAGACACTCGTCATAAGCATTAATACGGCTGGTCTGGCTCTTACTTACATTACACAACATCACATTTACTGAAAACATGAAAACTTGTTAGCACTAAAATTAAATACAAAATAAGTTAAAATACAACATAGAAGTAAAATACAAAGAAAATACAAAAAATAAGTATCCAAAGAAAAACACTTTGTCTGAAGTGATAAAAAAAAGAAGCTTTATTAGAATTTAAACTCAATTTAAACCAGAATTATCATTTAACCCCTTAAAACTCTGATGGCTTGGTAGAGGGAAGATAGAGATGATATTATATGAAACTAGAAAACCTAAGAAATCCATTGTTACCAACCATGTCATACTAACTTGTCAGAAAGAACGCTAAATAACACTACAAAGTTTGGCCAAATTTTGGCGAGGAAAAACTGTCATGGCATTTTCGAAGGGCTCCCTTGACCTCTGACCTCCAGATATGTGAATGTAAATAGATTCTATGGGTACCCACAAGTCTCCCCTTTACAGACATGCCCACTTTATGATAATCATATGCAGTTTTATGAATGCAGTATAAATGTGTTATTTTATTCTAAAATGGTGTATTTAAATATTTCTGCATACTGGGGTCCCTAAACAGTCTTGAATTACATAAACTGTGTCTCACTGTAAAGCTGAGACTCTGGTGGATCCAGTGAGCTCAACTGTATTCATGTGTGATGATGTTAGTCCCCATAGGAGACATTTCATTGACCTCACTGTATAAAATGACCTGTGGTGACCTCTAGGATAATCACAGCCTCATGAAACTTTACAGCCACAAACTAGAGACCTAGAGCATTCAGAGGATCGATGGATCAGACTAGAGACCTATAGCATTCAGAGGATGGATGGATCAGACTAGAGACCTAGAGCATTCAGAGGATGGATGGATCAGACTAGAGACCTAGAGCATTCAGAGGATGGATGGATCAAACTAGAGACCTAGAGCATTCAGAGAATGGATGGATCAAACTAGAGACCTAGAGCATTCACAGGATGGATGGATCAAACTAGAGACCTAGAGCATTCAGAGGATGGATGGATCAAACTAGAGACCTAGAGCATTCAGAGGATGGATGGATCAAACTAGAGACCTAGAGCATTCAGAGAATGGATGGATCAAACTAGAGACCTAGAGCATTCACAGGATGGATGGATCAAACTAGAGACCTAGAGCATTCAGAGGATGGATGGATCAAACTAGAGACCTAGAGCATTCAGAGGATGGATGGATCAAACTAGAGACCTAGAGCATTCAGAGGATGGATGGATCAAACTAGAGACCTAGAGCATTCAGAGGATGGATGGATCAAACTAGAGACCTAGAGTATTCAGAGGATGGATGAATCAAACTAGAGACCTAGAGCATTCAGAGGATGGATGGCTTTCCTAGCTAGATTGATCAATAAGGGGGTTTCTGAGCAGTTTACACAGCACAAGTGCTTGCTGTCCAATCGCCGCAAAAAAAATGCAATTCTTGCAGAAATCTCCAAAATGTCAAAAAGTTTTTGATCCCAAATCACAGCATTGCTTATTTTATGGTGTTCCTCAAGGTCTTGGTGTCTTAATGTGTAATTATTGATCATTTTTACCAATTTTCCAGTGGTAAACAAAATTGTTAAAATTAGCACCAAAGCTGTGTAACAAATGGTATCAACTCAAAACTTGCTGCAACAACCAATGAGACATAATAAAGCATGGGGATGACCATCATATACTTCTATTATGTTTTAAGCCTTTATACAATTTTACAATTTATTTTAAATAATTAATTAATAAATTAATTAAGTAATTAATGTTTATTTCTGTTTTATGACTAGAGCAACTTGACATTTATTGTTTACTGCTATCTCCCCCTAAAGACCCCTTGTACCCCTCTAAAAGAGACAGAAACGGGTCAATTGTGGGTCTCAGAGGGTTAATAAGAATCAGCTTTTTCCTTTCTTCCCGTTTCACCATCACCAAAATATAAATTTCTCTCATCGACTGTTTTGATCAGCTGTCATCAGCAGCAGAACATCTCTCTGTCCCGTCACATTTTGGCCACATTTTGATCCGTCTCGCTGTCAGGAGGTGACTGATGGCGTGAGAGCAGAGCAGACCTCTCCTTCTCTTCTTTATAATACGACGAGCCCAAGACTCAAGGCAAGGTCATTCATTAAACATGACCGTCTAAAAATAAAGGCCTCCTCCGTTCACCGGAACTGCTCTCTTTAATCTGGGCCAGAGCTTCGAGTGGTTTGCATCAGCACATGAGAGAGACGACGACATAAGAGACAAAGAGAGACAAAGAGGGGATGTTTCACACACACAGAGGAGGAGGAGGAGGAGGGTGTTTCATCTTCATCGTGACCAAAGGATGGATTTGTGCTGCAGGAGCGTTCACTGCCTGACCTCTGACCTGTCTGTTGGGTTCTCCTCCAAGTAACTAAAGTCTCTCAGAACTCTTTTTAATTAGTGCATTGATGACATTTTGGTGGCTTACGATTATTTTAATAAACTGTGCAAAAATGTATACAAAAAATTAGATTATAGTTTATTATTATAGCCTATCTAACATGACGTGTTTCATTGCAGAAGCGCCTGTTTACATATAGGACAGAAGAACTAACTGGAGTATATGCACAGACACCAATATATTCCTAATAAATAAAACAATGTGCAGCATATTACGTCACCGTAAGAGATATTAAGTGTCTCTGGGAATTATAGAATAAGAAAGAAAAGGGAGTATAAAAAGAATGAGGACAATATATCCGAAATACCACACAAAAAAAAAAGGAAAATAAAATAATCCCACTACAGCATGACAGGAGAGCAACCTACAATTTATTCCAGCAGCACAACAATAATATAATCTTATCTAGTGTATTAGTTTGATATTGTGCAGTTTTTTTGGGAAAAAGAAATGAGGGCGGGTCCATCCACAAACAAGCATTAATATTCTTTTATAAGAATAAATAGACAGATTAAGAATAGGAGTTTTGTTAAATAGTAAAACTGGCTGTTGTTAATCTTTTACATCTTGCAGAAACACTTTTATCTTTCAATCTCGGTCAGTCTGATGAAATCAATTTGACCTGTTGTTTTAAGTTCAAACCACCACATTAATGTTCATATGATGCAATTACAAAAATAGGGCTGTCAAAGGTAACGTGATAATAACACGTTAACACAAGTTTGTTTTAACTCCACTAATTAAATTAACACAACTTGTGAATTTTAGGTTGTAGCGGCTCAGTTTTAAAGCTAGAGTGAAGATACTGGTATCATATGAAACTCGAAAACCTGATGAATCCATCGGTACCAACCATTTCATGCTAGCTTGACGCCAAGGAATATAAATAATGCTACGAATTTACACTAAATTCTGGTGAGGAAAAACTGTCATGGCCATTTTCAAAAGGGTCCCTTGACCTCTGACCTCCAGATGTGTGAATGTAAATGGGTTCTATGGGTACCCACGAGTCTCCCCTTTACAGACATGCTCACTTTATGATAATCACATGCAGTTTGGGGCAAGTCATAGTCAAGTCAGCACACTGACACACTGACAGCTGTTGTTGCCTGTTGGGCTGCAGTTTGCCATGTTATGATTTGAGCATATGTTTTATGCTAAATGCAGTACCTGTGAGGGTTTCTGGATCAATATCTGTCATTGTTTTGTGTTGTTCATTGATTTCCATTTTTTATATTGATTTATTTATCTATATATTTATTTATTTTTTATCTGTTCCATTTTTTCTTTTACATTTTCATTTTTTTTTTTTAAAACTTTTTCTTTAACATTTATTTTTTATTTTACACTCTTTTTTTATATGTATTTTTCATATTCCATTTTTTTACATTTATTAATTTACCTTTCAATTTTTATTTTCTGTATGTATTTATTTATTTTTTATATTTATTTAAGTAATTACATATACTTCATATACATATAAATTATACATACATACCTGTGAGGGTTTCTTGACAATATCTGTCATTGTTCTGTGTTGTTAATTGATTTACAATAATAAATATATACATACATTTGCATAAAGCAGCATATTTGTCCACTCCCATGTTGATAAGAGTATTAAATACAAATCTCCCTTTAAGTTACATTTAGAACAGATAAAAAAATGTGTGATTAATTTGCATTAATGGTCTTTTTTTCTGCACCTAAAGATGTTTAAAGGAATAGTTTGACATTTCGGGAAGTACAGATTAAAACAAACTTTAATCAGTGAGCTTTAGAGCTGCTGATAGGTGGATTATTTGTTTAACCTTTGGACAGAGCCAGGCTAGCAGTTTCCCCCTGTTTCCAGTCTTTATGCTAAGCTAAGCTAACCAACTACAGACATGAGAAGTGTGAAACTATAATATGATCAAGTGATAATACTTTGTCTGTATTACTATAGAAATATAATACTTAATGTAAAATATAGTATAACATATCAACATAATATGGTATAATATGAAATACAGTGGAGTAAATGTAGAAATACCACAGTAGAAAAATACTCTGTTACGTGTAAGTGAGGATTAGCATCATATTATATTTAAAGTACCAAAAGTAAAAGTACTCATTATGCAGATTAATATATATATATAAATATATATATTACTGTATTATATAATTATTGATGCAATCATGTGTTCATCATTTTAATGTTGCAGCTGGTAAAGGATTAACTTATTTTAATTATACTGCTGGATCGTTTAATATATAATTAAATGTATTTGATTAGTTTATTATATTTTATATTAATAATATAAAGCTAATATCGTCAAATAAATGTAGTGGAGTAAAAATAACAATATTCCCCTCTGAGATGTAGTGGAGTAGAAGTAACAGGAAATGGAAATACTCAAGTAAAGTACCTCAAAATTGTAGTGAAGTAAAAGTACTTCCACCTCTGATAAAATATAATGTGAGGTGAAATGTAATACAGTATAACAAAATATATACTTCAACATTATAGCCTAGAATATAAAAGATAACATATAATATAATAATATGATAAATTAATAAATAAAATATAGCTTTTTGAAGTAATTTTCTTCTTCATCACCAACCCTTCCTCTTCCTCCAAACTCCACCTCCTCTCTCTTCTCCTTCCTCTTCTTCATAATTTTTTTAACCTCTCCCTCGTCCTCCTCATCCAACTTTTCCTCCTTTAATCAGATTTAACCCCCAACTTTTCTTTCATCATCTTTCACCTCCTCTCAATTCAATTCAATTCAATTCAATTCAATTCAATTCAATTTGCTTTATTGGCATGACTGTCAGGTGAACAATATTGCCAAAGCGTCAATTCAATAATAAATAAAAATAAAAAAAGAACAAAATAAAAACAAAAACATATATATACACATATATACAATTCATTAAGCAAATTACAATATATAGATATTTAAAAAGAAGATGCATGTAAATGGAAGAAAACAATAAAGAAGTAAATAATGTTTGTTGTGTCAATAAAACAAACAAACAAATAAAAAACAATTAATAACAATACATTGCAATATCAAAGGATAAATGTAAAAAAACAAAACATGAAGTAGAGGAGTAAATAAAAGGCAGAGTGTGAGTTACATCTATTATGTGTTGTTGATGTTGTCTCTCAGGCTGTGACATGCACTGAAGTATCCTGCAGCTTCTATGCTGATGACACTATTTCCTCCAAGTAGATGTTGTATTTTATTTTGGTCCGAGAGGGACTCTCTCTCTCTCTCTCTCTCTCTCTCTCTCTTTCTCTCTCTCTCTCTCTCTCTCTCCCTTTCTCTCTCTCTCTCTCTCTCTCTCTCTCTCTTTCTCTCTCTCTTTTCTCCTTAGTTAAAAACAAAAAAGTGTACAAAATGATTTTAAAAGCAAAACTTTTAATAATTTAACCCTTAAAATGGCAATAACAGCCCCAAGTGATGTATTGATGTGTTTTTTTTTTTTGGTTTGACTAAAAGATAAAAACAAAAAAAGGCGCAAAATAATTTTAAAACCAAAATAAATAAATAAAATAAATTTGTGTTTTATCAAGGTCAATTACTTAAATGATTGATTTAAAAAAACAAAAAAAACAAACATCAATTCAATTAAATATCTGTGCTCTCAGTGCCTTATTGTGGAGTTTTTATTTATTTTAGATTAGTATATTTGAAATTAAATCATACATGACTACAAAAAAACACAGTTAAGTCCACAATTTATCTCCATTGGGTGATAATTAGGACTATTAGGACTTTAAGAACTTTAAAAATGCACTATCTGCCTTTAAACATGCACTATCTACCTTTAAACATGCACTATCTGCAACCATCTTGGACTCTAACCACTTGCGCACTTTACACTATACATCCTATATACCACATTATAGACTGCAAATATGTACATATTACATTTATTTATTGTACATACTACATTTATTTATTGACGGACTACACACACTATGTTCACCCATTCACTTTGTATCTTTTATATCTCTATTATTGTTTTTATAATTTTTGTATAGCTTTACCTCTCCTGTGTTTCACTCTCTTTGCTGATGTTGCTGCTTTGACACCTGAATTTCCCTCCAGGGATTAATAAAGGTTCATCTTCTTCATCTTCTTCTTATTCTTCTTCTTCTTCTTAATTGATGTAGAGATGGCAAGTTAAATAACATTCTTCAAGTAGTTTAACTGTAAAAAAAAAAAAAAAAAAATACTTATACTTATATATTTATGATATTAATAAACTTGTGTACTTTCACTTTTATCCTTTAAAAAAAATCCTAAATTGTGTCATTAGTGAGTTAATTGCAGCCTAATTATACTTAGTAATTATACTTCAACTCCCACAGTATCACTACAGTACAGTGCTTTCACTGGGACACACAATTTAACAGTGATATACTGTTTAAAAGTGAATTTAATCTAGTGTCTGTTCTGCATTAGGGCTGCTTCTAAAGACTATTTTGATGATCAGATGATTTGTCATTTATTTATTAATAACTTAACATATAAAATGTCACTGAGAGCCCAATGTGATGTCTAAATGTGTTTTTTGACCAAAGTTAAAAACAAGAAAGTGCACAAAATTCCCTTTCGCTTAATCCCCAAACTTTTTTTTTTTTCTTCTTCCTCCACCCTGACCCTCCTCCTCCTCTTCCTCCTCCTCCTCCTCCTCCTCCTCTTCCTCGGTCCTTGTAGGTGAGCTGCATGATTGGTTCTGCAGGTTGGAGGGGTATGGCTTTTGGAAATCACATGGTTCACATTTACAGCTCTGAGAGACGCCATTTTGGAGGAAAGTTTGGAATTTGTAGACCTGGGGAGGAAGAGGAGGAGGAAGAGGAGGAGGAGGAGGAGGAGGAGGAGGAGGAGGAGGAGGAAGAGGAGGAGGAGGAGGAAGAGGAGGAGTAGGAGGAGGAGGAGGAGGAAGAGCAGGAGGAAGAAGATGAAGAGGAGGAGGAGGAGGAGGAAGAGGAGGAGGAGGAGGAAGAGGAGGAGTAGGAGGAGGAGGAGGAGGAAGAGCAGGAGGAGGAGGAGGAAGAGGAGGAGGAGGAGGAGGAGGAGGAGGAAGAGGAGGAGTAGGAGGAGGAGGAGGAGGAAGAGCAGGAGGAGGAAGATGAAGAGGAGGAGGAAGAGGAGGAGAAGGAGGAGGAGGAGTAGGAGGAGGAGGAGGAAGATGAGGAGGAGGAGGAGGAGTAGGAGGAGGAGGAGGAAGAGGAGGAGTAGGAGGAGGAGGAGGAGGAGGAAGAAGAGGAGGAGGAAGAGGAGGAGGAAGAGCAGGAGGAGGAAGAGGAAGAGGAGGAGGAGGAGGAGGAGGAGGAGGAAGAGCAGGAGGAGAGGAGTAGGAGGAGAAGGAGGAGAGGAGTAGGAGGAGGAGGAGGATGAGGAGGAAGAGCAGGAGGAGGAGGAGGAGGAAGAGCAGGAGGAGGAAGAGGAGGAGGAAGAGGAGGAGAAGGAGGAGAGGAGTAGGAGGAGGAGGAGGAAGAAGAGGAGGAGGAGGAGGAAGAGGAGGAGGAGGAGGAGGAGGAAGAGGAAGAGCAGGAGGAGGAAGAGGAGGAGGAGGAGGAGGAAGAGGAGGTGGAGGAGGAGGAAGAGCAGGAAGGGAAGAGAGAGAGGAGGAGGAGGAGGAAGAAGAGGAGAAAGAAGAAGAGCAGGAAGAGCAAGAGGAGGAGGAGCAGGAAGAGGAGAAAGAGCAAGAGGAAGAGGAGGAAGAGGAGGAAGAGGAGGAAGAGAGGAGGACGAGGAGGAGGAGGAAGAGGAGGTGGAGGAGGAAGAGGAGGAGGAGGAAGAAGAGGAGGAGGAGGTGGAGCAGGAAGAGGAGGAAGAGGAGTAGGAGGAAGAGGAGGAAGAGGAGGAGGAGGAGCAGGAGGAGGAGGAAGAGGAGGTGGTGGAGGAGGAGGAGGAAGAAGAAAAGAGGAGAAGGAGGAAGTGGAAGAGGAGGAAAGAGACTGAGGAGGAGGAAGAAGAGGAGGAGGAGGAAGAGGAGGAATAAAGAGGAAGTGGAAGGAAAAGAGAGGAGGGATTTACACACTGAGAGAAGTTTGACACGAATGCAGGCTGTGCTGGGAATAATACACGCACACACGCACACACACACACACACACATATATATATACTGTATATATATGTATATAAAGCGTGCGTGCCAGTGCGGGATAAATCAGCCTGGGTTTGGCACGGTGTGAGTTTAGGTGTGCCACCAGGCTGCACTTTGAAGTTTTTTTTTTTTAATTTTCTGGAATAAGCATCCAGGATCTGATCAGTTCCTCCACAGCAGCACCTCCAGCACTAGCTCCAGCAGCAGCAGCAGCAGCTCCAGCAGCAGCAGCACAGGGTCCGCGCTGCCTCTCAGTGTTTCCTACAGCAGCTCTCAGTCGGTGAAAGATAGGTTTACACTTCTCTTCGTGTCGCCGCAGCGGTCAGGCTGCGCGGTGCACGCCGGGGCAGGAAGCCTCTCAGGCGGGGAAGTACAGCACGGACTGTCGGTAACGGACCGGAGCTTTTTTTTTTTTTTTGTTTGTTTCCTGGATCCGGCTCGCTTTCTGTGGTTTTACTTTTCACCGGGACTCCTCCGGGTCTGTGTTTGTGTGCTAGTTCCTCCTCCTCCACGGAGACTTGTTAGTTAGTTAGTGTTGTGTGTTAGTTGTGTGTTAGTTGTGTGTTTGTTAGTGTTGGTGTTTGTGTGTAACTTGGTGTCGTCGTGGAGGGATTCTTCTCTGCACACTTGGAGCGGTGACAGCGGGGTTTAACCGGCGGAATAACCGATACAAACAACACAACAACAACAACACCACCGTCCTGTGTGAGGAGTGTATGTGGCTAACACGGAACTAGCTCCGAACCGAGCCGAGCCGAGCCGAGCCGAGCCAGAGCCAGAGCGACCATGCCCGTCAGAAAGAAAGGTAAGCCGCTCTCTCTCTCTCTCAGCCAGCTAGCTCTCTGCTGCAGCAACTCTGGAGAAACACCCCTCCAACAAAACACACACATAAATACATGTATGTATTTATATGTAACTCGACAGGAACACAGCAGCCCGCACGGCTTTCTGTCGGCCTGTGCTGGGCCGGGCCGTGCCGGGTCAGGTAAAGTGAGTTAAAGTAGTGCTGCTATGTAGCCGCCGGTTAGCCGCGGCTGCTAACTGAAGTTGTGTATGTGGGGCACCTTGTCTGGAGACCAGCCCAACTAAAAATACACCAATACTAATAAAACATTAACAACGGCCACAGCAGCTCTTCAAGTAGGTTAACTGTATATGTATATATATATATAAAGAAAAGAAAAGCAGAAAATATTCTTATATATTTATGATATTAATAAACTTGTTCTTATACTTTCACTTTTACCCTTTAAAAATAAATCCCAAATTGTGTCAATAGTGAGTTAATTACAATAACAGCCTTTTTTTTTTTTTTTTTTTTGGTTTGACCAAAAGATAAAAACAAAAAGTGCACAAAAATATTTTAACAGCAAGAAAATGAATAAAATAAAATTGGGTTTTACCAAGGTCAATTATTTAAATGATTTTTACAACGGTCACCAGCAGTTCTTCAAGTAGGTTAACTGTATATATACATATATATATATATACATATACATACATATATATATATATATATATGTATATGTATATATAAAAATAATCAGAAAAATATTCTTATATATTTATGATATTAATAAACTTGTGTACTTTCACCTTTATCATTTAAAAATAAATCCCAAATTGTGTCAATAGTGAGTTAATTGCAGCCTATTTTTATTTTTTTTGGTTTGACAAAAAGATAAAAACAAAAAAAGTGCACAAAAATATTTTAAAAGCAAGAAAATGAATAAAATAAAATTGGGTTTTACCAAGGTCAATTACTTAAATGATTGATTTTTTTAAAGAACCCCCATCAATTCAATTATCTGTTAAATATCTGTGCTCTCAGAGAACTTATTGTGGACTTTTTATTTATTTTAGATTAGTATATTTGACATTAAATCACACATAACTACAAAAAAAACATAGTTAAGTTCCCAATTTATCTCCACTGGGTGATAATTGATGTCGAGATGGCAAGTTAAACAGCATTCTTCAAGTAGTTTAACTGTATAAAAACAAAATAATCAGAAAAATATTCGTATATATTTATGATATTAATAAACTTGTGTACTTTCACTTTTATCCTTTTAAAAATAAATCCCAAATTGTGTCATTAGGGCTGCGTCTAAAGACTATTTTGAGGATCAGATATTTTGTAATTTATTTATTTATTTGTTTATTTATTAATAACTTAACCTATAAAATGTCAATAACCGCCCAAAGTGATGAATTGATGTATTTTTTGACCAAAAGATAAATACAAAAAAAATGCACAAAATGATTTCATAAGCAAAATATTCAACAATATAAAATGTCAATAACAGCCCCAAGTGCTGTCTAAATAATATTTTGATGATTTTTCATTTATTTATTTGTTTATTAATAACTTAACCTATAAAATGCCAATAACAGTCCAAAGTGATGTCTTAATGTATTTTTTGACCAAAAGTTAAAAACAAAAAAGTGCACGAAATTATTTGAAAAGCAAAAAATATACAGTAAAATTGTCTTTTACCAAGGTCAATTACTTAATTGATTGATTTTTTTTAAGAAACCCCCATTACTTCAATTATCTGTTAAATATCTGTGCTCTCAGTGCCTTATTGTGGAGTTTTTATTTATGTTAGATTAGTATATTTGACATTAAATTATACATTACTACAAAAAAATCAGTTAAGTCCACAAGTGATAATTGATGTAGAGATGGCAAGTTAAACATCCAAAACATTACATAAAATTATAAGTAGAAAAATCTATACTTCAAGTTCTCCATAAACCTTAACTTGACTTTCTTTTTAAAGTCCTGGTGGTTAATTATTAGGACTGAAAATAGCAATTTTATATCATTAAGAAAACTTTACATTTGAGAAGCTGGAACCAGAGGATGTTTTTGGTATTTTTAGCTTAAAAAATGACTTAAATGATTAATTGTTTTTTGAAATTATTGACGATAATTTTCGGTTGATGGACTTATCAAGTAATTGTCTCGGCAGTATTTAATTATCTGTTAAATATGTCTCCATTGCCTGTTTTTACTGCTGTGTTTTATAGCAGAGGCCATATATTTAATGAGTGTGGATGTTTTTTAGGCTTTCTTCTACACTGGAAAAAAGGGAAATAGCAGGTCTTTGAATTTACAAAAATGTAGTTAGCATATGTAACACAATTCATTCATATTCCTTGTGTAAACATGGTTTAATCATGTAGACTTCAGTTGTTTATGGGAAATGTTGAATATACAAGTTTCTCTTGCGTTGATAGAAAGTGATTGAATTGAAAAATTGAAATCGCTGTAATTGAGTTTCGTCACCAACGGAAATGGAATATATTTAAAAAGCGCGGGGCCAACTGTCATTGGTCACTCCGGAGCAGGAGGTGGCGCTAGTGCATCAATCAGCTGGAGGCCAACCGCCGCAATACAAGAAGAAGAAGAAGAAGAAGAAGAAGCGTTAACCGCGTAAACTGAAGATTGTCCAGCAACATGTTTCCTCCAACAGAGACCTAACTACTGAACAAGTAAGTTCATCATATTCATTTATATTCGTGTTCAAGTAGGCGACATTTCCACTAGAATGTTGTTTTCGTAACGTTACGTTACACTAAGTATCAATTACAACAGTCTGTCGAGTTGTTTGTGTACATATTTTAGCCTTTTAGCTAGCTAGCTAGCTAACTACCTAACTAACTGACAAACAGTGTGTTCCAATCCGCGTACTTCTGTTCTTACACTCACTACTTTGAGTGCATAAGTGCGTTCACACTGGGAAGTACGGCAAAATGCAGTGCACTCAAAGTACCCGGATGTTGTACTCTAACGGTCAGATCGTTGAGTGTGGAACGCTGGACACTTTCCACACTCAACTGTCGCCATCTTGGCTACGTAGCGGAAGGGGCGGAGCCACGACCGCTATTCAAACATACGTAGATAACAGAATAAAACAATACGTAAACATACCGGTGCATTTTCAGCCAACAGGAGGACACATCGTAGGCGACGACGTAGGAAACATAATTTCCACTCTGCTTTCATTTTTTTTCAGAAGATATTTTGGCGGGTAGCGAGCTGCGGTCAAATGTTGCGATCGTCATTTCCGGTCAGTGCGCCGCAGAGTATTCGATTTGAGACGATCCTACCCAGCTGAAATTTACGTAGTGCACAAAGTGCACTACATCGAAGTACTTCTGGAAGTACGTGGATTGGAACACACTTTAACTAACTAGCTGGCTAAACACCAACACTAACAGTGGCTACTGTAGGTCCCGCTGCTGATAACAGTGCTTCAATGTACTGACAGCCGGTAGAGAGCAGAGAGCAGTCAGCGGGCCGAGCCTCGCTCCTCTGCTCCGGAGGGGCTCCGGGCAGCGTGACTGTGGCGGAGGGTGGAGGGGGGTCGGCGAATACGAGCGGGCGGTCGGTTATACAGTTGGTGGGGGGGGTTGCATGAATTAATACGACGTTTAGAACGGTGTGTGTGTGTGTGAGACAGAGAGCTTGTGTGTGTGTAAAGGTAAACGCAAGTTATTTGCACCTATGTTAATCGTGTTAGTGTCTCTCATCCCCTCTCTCCTCACAAACATCAGCTAAGTGTTCAAATGAATGAAGAAACGTTCTTAAAGTCAGACTCAAACTTGATTTAAAAGTATTTCCAGCTTGCCATTGTGTCCAACATTGTAACATATTACAGAAAATACTTCAGAGTTAATGTCTGTTGGATCTTTGCTTTGTGCTTTTGTTGTATTTGTTTCTGGTCTTTTAAGAAGTTGAGTTAATCCACTGAGTTCACCTCACAGATTCTAAATATTCTCTTTCACAGGTCCATCATCCTATTTGCACAGAATTTGGTAAGTGCTGTCACATTTATTTTATTTTGTGTTGCTGTTATAGATGGGAAGGGGAGGGGAGAGGGTTACAGGAAGGTGCTGCACATATATATATATATATGTATATATATATATATATTTAATAACTTACTCTATTTCATAATTCTATTCCAGGGTGTCTGCAGGTCCTTACATTTTTTTTGAAATTCAATTGTATAGTATTGGGTTCATTAAAAATTCATTAGAAAGTCTTAAATATGAATTCATGAGGTCTTCATTTCAACATTAACTTTTTAAATTTATTTTTGTCAACATCTGACATGGACCAGATATACAGTACTGACCTTTATACTGACCTGCAGTGATGGTTTGAATTGGGAAAAGGTGATTTGGCCAAAAATCAGCCTGAAATGTAGTTTCTTTAAATTTGTCTTTAAAAGTATTAAATTGAACTTGAAATCTAAAATGTATGTATGTCTGACGTCTAATCATTGTTGTGTGTGTCTGTGCAGAGTAAACAGCTTTGAGGATGGGGACTGCTGTGATCCTTAAGATCATCTTGACTGATGGCAGCTGTCAGAGGTTGACTCTCTCCCCTGGACTCCCTGCATCCATTGATGACCTCATCGTTGAAGTGAAGAAACAGTGTGGACTTCAGGGAAAAAATGGACTTCAATTTATGGATTCCTTGTTTGGAAATGAGTTCCTTAACCTCACCTCAGTTTCAGAAGTAGAAGACAAAGGTACTCTTGAAGTCATTGATATGTCAAGGCCCACCACTATGCAGCATGATGATCAGAGGTCCACTGTTTTCAATCCAGTCCTAAGACCCCAAGCATTCACTTCTTCCCCTGTAAATGACTCTTCGTCCCTGTCAGATGGATCTGTGGATACAGATATACTGTCATCGAGTGAGTCTACAAGCTCACGGTCCTCTTGGCCTGCTGTTTTTCATGTGCCTAAGTTCACCTACGATGCTGAATTAAAACTTCAGCAAGCAAGATTAGCTTATATTCAAAATGGCACTGTACTTATTCCAGATCCCAAGTTGAAGTCATCCATCCTTGATGGTTTAGTGCAGGAAATTGTGCAGTATAAAGTCTATGTCAGTGATAAAGAGATGGAACAGGTAGCCCAGAGTCTTATCAAGACACATCCATGTTTAACTGAGCAAGGGTCCTGCACTGGATGTGGCGGATGGAAGACCAGTTTAAAATATAAACTATCTAAAACTGGGCTGCCCAGAGGTTGGCAGTGAACTCTTTAAAAAAACAAACCTGCAGGACAGTGCAGTGCAGCCTTTGGTGTCAAAAAGGCAAAGAGAGCTTGAGGTGAATTTTTGCCCGACATACCCATCGGCAGAAACTGAGGAGAGTCTGGAGGCCATGCAGAAAGCTCTGCTCTTAGATGTAAAGAAGAGGAACAACAGAGAGGTTGTGGAACTCAAGATGGAAAAGACTTTCGCACACAGAAGACATGAAGTCGTTCGTGATGTACCAATGGTGGAGGATTTCATGGCTAGGTGGCCTGCTTTGTTTGAAGTCTGTGAGGTAAGGCTTATCTCATGCTCGATTTTTCATCTTGGATTTGCTGAAGATAAAAGTAAATTCTTGGGTAGACTGGCAAACTGCTAATATGCCTGATTGTTTATTATTCATCTGTGCTTTATCTTCCTCCTAGACTGTCCTGGTCTGCAGTATGTGTGAGGGTGGCTTTCTCCTTGATGTTTAACATTTTTTTGATTCCTTTGTGCTCTTTATCTGTTTTCAGATCAACGCTGAATTCAAGAGAATCACAACCGTCCCACTTCAACCCAAGTTCCTGTCTCAGCTGGACCACTACTCTGATAACCTGACGAGGATGTTCCAAAAGAGAGGAGGACAGCTAGGGGCAAGGCTCAAAACAATCATTGCACAAATGGCTGATGTAAGTGATACCCATATGACAGTTTACACCAGTAGTTGACTTTAAAATAAAGCACATTGGCTGAATTAAGACGCTAATCAAGAAAACCTCTTGTCAGTGTGATGATGTAGACGAGAGCGTATCATTAAGGGAGTCTGTATCTACATGGGTGAAGATCCAGAGAACCTTGTGCGGGAATATGTGGTATGTACATGAATCAGTGCTTACTTTTTCCCTTTATCTTCCAGCCTTCTCTTATTGCCCTACTTTATCACTTGGGCTGAAATAATTCATTGATTAATATAAAATGTATTGATTATAATTTTGATAATCTGTTTCATACCATTATAAAATCAATACAATGTTTCTTGGTTGCTGGTTAAACTAACAGCAAATTTGAGATGTGACTTTAGACTGTAGTTGTGGGTATTTATCATTATTTTCAATATTTTTTACCTAAATCATTACTGATTTGAAAATGTCAGGTTATTTGAATAATCAAGAAAACAATCTGAAGAGTAATCAGTTAAATTAATCGTAGTTTCAGGCCATCTGCCGTGGCCACTGCTGTTGTTCTATTACAATGCATCACTTTTGTAACTATTCACCCGATCTAGGTCTACATCTTCACTCTCTGTTGCTCATCTATTATTTTATTCTTTAATGTGTCATTCTTTCATGTTTCATCCTTTTCATTTTGTTAAACAGCTACACAGTTCTCTGACATGAGTAAAGCAATTGAAAGATAATAAAACAAAAGTCAGTCTCCAATGTGATGGTCAAAGTTTGACTAGCAGTATGGTGGCCACAACAGCGTTCATGTGATTTAAACATCATCTGAAAAACCTATTTGTTTTAATGTTCTACTGTAATTACTTGTCCTTTTCTCTAAATTTATCTTCATTCTAACTTCCACCTTATCTTGTCTATATACTGTCACTATGCCTGCCCAATTTTATATTAATTTATTCTTTTCTCAGTAGGGGCTTGGTTAAGTAGTTCTTATTTACATTCCTTTATTTACCTTCCTTTATCTGTTTTGTACAGGGCATGGATGAAAACGCCGTCAAGGAGGCCATTGAAGACACCACTGTTGGGATTTATGTTCTTAAAGAACATGCTTCAAGTGATGAACCTGAGGACATTGGAACTGTCCTTGAAAGCATCAAGGTGTTGCAAGATCTGGATAATGTAGCATTAGCTGTTGCTATGCTGTTCGGACTCATGTTTGCCCTGAACCTCGGCTACCCTGCTGACCTCCGCTTCACCTTTGAGGTAGTCCAAAAGGTTTTCATGGAACTGGATGGAGGTAAACTTTCTAACAAAGCACTCACTCTAAAAACTCTTTCAGTGAAAGGGTCAGAGACACTGCACTGCCAGCAAAAAAACTAAAAACCAAGGGACATTTGAATTGTCCTCAAAAGCATCTCGGGTATTGCTATACCATTTTGACTGCTTTTTCATTTTCTTTTGTGAATCCACTGTTGTAAGTTGACACTATTTTCTTTTATGAATCAATTATGAAAACAGTTTAAAGAGGGTTTGTAACCATTTTAGTTTGCTGCTCTGTCAACTTAAAAATACAGCAGCTATTTTTAATTTGTTACTTTGAATCCTCTTTGACAACAGCTTGTACAAGGTTTACATATCTGTGTTTATTCCTCAGAGAAAACCTTTTTTTGGCAGGGTTGATATTTGTTTGTTTTTTTTATTTGTAAATCCACTTTGAAAATACTGTTGTCCACACGCAGGGTTAACCTTGGGAGTACATTTTTTAACAAAGCACCACCTCTAATTTTGCCTTATTCACTTTGTACCATGTTTAGTTTACTTATGAGATAGGCTTTGTATTTGCTCTTGAAAATGTGCTGTTTGTGGTAACAGTTGACAGTATTTTGTATTTGCACTTTTAAATCTACTGTGACAAGTTTACACTGGGTTTATAACTGTATTTGCTGTTCTTAATCCACTCTGAAGATACGTTTGAAGTATGTATATGCTCCTATTGATACACTGTGAAAACGGTTAATGCAAGGTTACATTATATGTATTGCGAATCCATTGCACTCTTTGCAGAATTTACATTTTTTCTATTGTGAATCCACTGTTCAGTGAAACCACAAACAGTTGTGTGGTTTGCATTATGTATTTGTGTTTGAATCCACTGCTGTTGATGCAGGGCTCAATACAGCAACATTTTGGTAACGAACTCTTGCATTGACAAGAAAAGGCAGAGTCAATCAGCTTTTTTACATTTATTATTTTGTATTTGCACTCAGCAGATTATTAAATAATGAGAATAATGGTTACTGGCACTTACTGTTTCAACTCTACTTCTAACTCTCTTTTCAATTCCTTAAAAAGTCTTTAAACAAGCCTGGGTCCAAACGGAGTATATGTCTGGACCGTGTACGGTCAGTTTGTACATTTGTGGTTAAATTGTTTCACTAATAGTCAGTGGTCATGTTTACAATGTTAAATTCAGCGGTACGTGTCCACCATGTCTGGCGAGGACACTCGGGGAAAAGAACGTATATTGAAAAGAAGTGAAAGTCAATAGTTCGTTCCATTGCAACGTCAGCGCCTAGACGCAGAACTACGCTTCTGCCATTTTGGACTTAAAGCGACTACCGGACGCCGGTAAAATGACAAAGTGCCGTATAAAAGTAAAATAAATAATTTATATTCTATGGTCATATTCTATCGAAATGGCCTGTGTTGAACAATAAAATATTATAAATATAATACGCTTTTTCAGTCCAAAATGGTGGCAGCGGCTGTTGTCAAAAATCACCAGAGTTTCGTGTCTTTGCTTCTATACACTTTGACCCATCTGGCCGTTCAAGCGGTGACGTACCCGATCGTGGAAAGCACCTGATTGGTCCCTGGTTTTCTGCTCGCCGTTTCAACGGGAAACAACATGACGGCCTGCTCGTAAACTTTCTGTTATTCCGTCTAAACAATCCATCAAAATCTCTGGTTTCATTTTTAGAACTAGATCGCCTAGTTTCACAGCTCGTGAGCCGGACGTGTTGCGCTGGACGGGCTCATTTGCATAAATTACTGTTTTTCATTGCTTTTCATTTGGAAAGAGCAACGGCCAATGAGGAAACTCCCAACACTCGGCCGACCAATCGTGTAACTTTGTCACTCAGTCAGTCTAGGGCTGCACAATTAAATTGATCGCGATCCCAATTTTGGCTTCCCACAGTTAAATGTGCGTTCTGCTCGTAGAAAACTGCTGCACATCAAATCAAGCACTGCCTAAACTAACAGCCCGCCGCCAGCCGGTGATCCAGATGTTTTGGCTTCACTTTTGGGGATAGATATTATCTATACAACCAATGTGTTTATGATTAAATTTTGAGCATACAATTGTTTATCTAACTCTCATTGTTGCTAATTTTGCTCCCAAAGTGCACCAGATTGAAGCATTTAACTTTACAATGTAGCTAATAAAAGGTTAGGGTGAATATTCCTGTTTTTTCTCATGTTGGAATATACATATATAGCAGAAAAAAAGTAGTTTCCAACATGGTGCAGCCCTAATTTCTACATTAGCAGGAATGTAGCACAGCATGAATGTGAAAACAATTTATTTGAAGGTAATAGTTGTCGCTTAAATCATGAATAATCGTGATGAATAGTCGTGATATCAATATTGATCAAAATAATCGTGGTTATCATTTTGGCCATAATCGTGCAGCCTTAAGTCAGTCACTCCGTGGCTCTGCGGTCCAGTCAAAAATTAAATTTTAAAAACAAATCAGGCCATTGAATTATCTTTTATTACTTTTTAATATCAACATGAGCATTTCATCTGATTTCTTTTAGTTTTGGTTTGAGTGAGAATACGTTTCTTCAGCTGCAGAATCAGAAGTTTTGATGCTTTGTAAACTCATCTGATCTGATGCGTCGCTCTGTGCTGAGCCACACTGACTTTTTATACTTTGGTTCTCCATCTATATTGACATAAAACCTTCCAGCAGTCTTGAAGTTCTTGTGTTTTTTTTTTTTAAAGTATTAACACTCAAGGGGGGGGGGGGCGGGTTATTGCAGCAGTAAAGCAGCTGCAGCTGCTCATTCAGACCTTTGCGACGCTCGTCTGCCGTCTTGTCTCAGATCAGTTTTCATTAGTGGTTGAGGAGGCCCAGAGTGAACCGGCAGCAGCGAATGCTCCGCTGTATCCCCGGCTAACCTCTTCTGCTTCCTGTTCCAGATGCACAGCGAGCCCTGCTGCTGCTGGAGGAGTACCGGGCCAAGCTGCACAACGCCGAGGACCGGCAGCTCCGACACTCCATCCAGAGGGTCATCGACATCTTCCAGAGCAACCTCTTCCAGGCTCTCATAGGTACGAACGCCTCTCTCTGATCTTATTTAACAAAGGGTCACCCACACATCCTGGAAAAGTCCTGGGGCTCCTACTTATCACGCGGCTTTCAAGCCATGGAAGGTCCTGGAAAAATGACAAGATTGTTTAAAAAAATCCTGGAAAGCAAGGAGCTGTCCTGAAAAAGTTAATAAGCTATACGTGTCACAAGAACGCAAATTCATTTCAGAGACATAAACTCTCAGAGCAGAAAGTTTCAGTATGGTGGAAACACAAAATTAATAAAAGCTTTTATTTTTCATCCGAATAAGCACTTTTCTTTGACACATAAATCTGAATTTATTTGACATAAATGGCATCAAGAAGTACACAAACACCTGTATCTACATGCACAGTCCAAGATCAGAAACAACAAGAACAATAAGATACATTTGTAAGGTTTGAATGTGCAGTGATTCGCTGGATAGCTTTTTCATTTTCACTGCTGATTGGATATTTCTTTTTTTCCAATAATGAGCTCATGTCCCTGCAAGTGCGAAGTGCGGCTCGCCGCTATAGTTACATTTCTCTGTGGCCCGGAGGCGTGTTCATGTGTTTCAGATGGGGGTAAATTCTTTGTACATCTGTAGGAAAGAGTCGGCATCAGCTGTCCTCGTGTTTGTTTGAGCCGTGGCAGCGTGGCGAGAGGTCATAAAGTGTGTCAGTGTGACCGTCCCGTTCGGGGGCTGAGAGTTAGAGCGCTCATACAACACAAACAGCAGCAGCAGCATCTGGTAGAAAAAAAACAACCTCTGAAGGAATCTGCTGAAGTCCTGAAAAGATGAGAAAACAGCAGCGGAGAGGATGATTGTGGTGACGGGAGAGGTTAGACGATGTTCACTGTGATCTGATGTTAGAGAGGAGAGATGGATGGATTGTGTGTGTGTGTATACCATCAGTAATTCTGGGTGTTTATTTTTGGTATAAAGTTTGCAAAACTGACTGAAAGTTGACGTCAGATTTCTTGTCGACTATTCTTTATTCTTATCAGATTTAAATCAGCATTTTGACAATTTTAGTTTATTTAGACAAAGTTCTTGTACGGCTGCTTGTTTTGAGACAACCTCTAACGTTTGACAACTTCTTTTGTTCAATTCAAAGTTTTTATTGAATAACATGTTTATATTTCTCAGAGTGAACTTGGAAAAAAGTATTGTTCTGGTAACTTGAAGTTCTGAAGCTAGGGCTGTCAAAGTGAACACTATAACAACGTAGAGAATGAGCATGAAATAGGGATGCTAAGTTTGAATTTTTTTTTCAACCGATAAACGACCTGACAAGATCAGTGTGTCGTGCCCGACTGACCGTGTCTGTTTATGTGCTATGTTAGCAGTTGTAGCGTTGTCGGTGGCTTCATGCTCCCCGTTGTCACACATGTACGGTCTGAAATTAGCACCCGCCACCCGTCGAATGCGGGTAAATTGTTGGCAGTGGCAGATAAAATCATCAGGCCACTTCGGCAGGTATGGAAAACGCTAAGGACGTCTCGCCGTCCCGGGGCGAATTTGGGACGCGAATTGAAAGAAAAATACCCGTTACATTAGAATGAACGGTGACGAAAATGACTGCACGTTTTGTGTAGAGCACCGTTATTATTAAACCTCCATTACAACGTAAACATACACAAGCATGCACACTGTATGCGCCCGATCCGTCCCGCACGTACACACACACACACACACACACACACACACACACACATAACATATACTGTACCGTCGGCCTCTGACCTCAGCTGCAGCGGCAACGAGGAATTATTCCCAAGTCAATGAGATAAAGTTTCTAGGATTAACGTTACCAGTTAGCTAACGTTAGACTGTTTAATGTTAACGGTAACGTTACGGTTACGGTACTGTAGCCTACACAGTACTGTAGAAGGAGATGCTACGGTGTAATTTGAACAATGTAATTTACTGTGAATATAATGTTTTTTGTGTAAAATATATTGAACATCTAAAACGTTATTCCTTCATTTAGCGCAGAGATTTCAAAAGTGGCAGATAAAATAAAAATACTTAACCTGCCACTGGAGCAGGAAGTGAAAAAAGTTAATATCAGATCCTGGTCACACTCTGAAGGTCTGTCAGCGCAGCGCAACGTTACCGCGTGTCCGACAGACCTTGTTTGTGTGTGTGTCGGCGGTGAGTGTGGGGTTGACGGTGGCGTTATCGCTGCGGCAGACAGCGTGTGCACAGTTTATTTGTCGGTGAATAAATGCTATGACTCCTCAGCTCAAGACCCGAGCCGACTTCCTGTGTCCGATAGCATTAATCGGTTAAAATTCTTAAAGACGGTTCATTTATTAACATCCCTAGCATGAGTCCTGTCATCATGTCTGTAGCTTTGAGCTTCTTTCTCTGTGACATTAAATAAATGTGCGATAAATCACAGCGTAACGAGACTGACGGCTCTCAACGAGCTCCCGGTCTGTGGACGCTTAGTCACCGTGTTGGTCCTGTTGTTGGTGTTTAGAGTCATTTCTCAATCTGTTTGTGTTCTGTGCAGAAACATAACAGTAGTGTGTCAATATGCTTTTTTTAATCCATTTGATTATGAAGTGATGATCCTCCACTTTTACCTACAAACATTTGACTCAAAGTCACGATCATGAGCGCAAAAACAAACAAACAAATATAGAAACCAGTTATCTGACTTGTTTTGCCGCCAGCTAACGGGACCAGAGGAAACTGAGATGCTGCTGCAGGGTTAACGGACGCCGAGCAGCAGGAATGTGGTTCGATCTGTTTGAGTTCCTCAGGACTGACTGACTGACTGACTGACTGACTGACTGACTTGGTGTCTGGCACTGTTTCAGCTGCCTGACTGTGAAAGTGTACCATGAATTACATATCACTGCAACCGCTATCTGCCCCGTCTCAAGGTCTGATTCACTAAATATTAAGAGTGGGAAAAAAAAATCGATTCACCTATGTGTCGTGATTTGCCAGAATCGATATATTTGCTTCATCTGAGTCTATGTGGAGGTAGAAGGAATTACCGCTTTTATTGTGGTAGTCTGAGTAACGTGACGTCGTATATGTTCCGTATCCGTCAACCAAAACAAACCTCAGAAAGTAGTTAACGTTGGAGGGTCAGCGTGGATACGACCTGCACCCTCACATGTTAAATCCAGCGTGGTAAACACTACACATCCAGTAAAGGATGGAAACACTTTGGGTTTCACACATTGACAGGAAAAGCAGAGCTACACAGAGCAGAGCTAAAGCTGCATGCTAACTCTGTCACGGACAGGAAACGTTATCGTAACGTGGCGGTGGAGCCGGCTGTCGCTCTCGTCTCCGTGGTCAAATGGGCCGACGCTACGACTGTAGAGCACCCAGATACTGACATTTATGTTCTCTGCATTCAAACGTCCCCGATGGAGCTGACCATGGATGGATAAAGAGAACGGAGCTGACGGGAGACCTAGAGAACACCTTGGAGAAGTTAGAGGAAGTAGACACGCGGGACTACGTCCGGTTTTCAAAATAAGGTGTTAACAAAGGGAACTGTATATACAAAATACATCTATGGAAATCAGATTGATTGGATTATATTCACCAGAAGTATAAAACATTACATGTTCCTTATAAATTAAAAAGAAAATTCCACTTTTTCCCCATGGTCTAGTGTTACAAAAAGTTAACAAAAATGGCAATGTAGAATCACAATACATATCGAATCGGCACCGAAGTATTGTGATAGTATTCTCTTTATACTCATCTCTGATACTGACATTCAAACCGATCCAAGTGCTCATGCAAAGGATGCACGATGCAAACAATAATACTCTCTGGATTTATGTGATCACTTAACCTGTCATGTGTTATAAGAGGAAGCTAATGTAAAAGAAACTAGTGTCACTGATGAAATATTTATGGAGCTGAATGTACGAGAACAAGAATCAGCTCACATCCTTTATTCACCATGTCCAAGTATATATATATATATATATATATATATATATATATATATATATATATATATATATATATATATATTAGGGCTGTCAATCAATTAAAATATGTATTGCATGATTGTCCATAGTTAATCTCAATTAATCACATTTTTTATCTATTCAAAATGTATCTTAAAGGGAGATTTGTCAAGTATTTATTACTCTTATCAACATAGAACCCATTTTCATTCACATATCTGGAGGTCAGAGGTCAAGGGACCCCTTTGAAAATGGCCATGATAGTTTTTCTTCGACAAAATTTAGCACAAGTTTGGAGCGTTTTTTAACCTCCTTCCCAACAAGCTAGTCTGACATGGTTGGTACCGATGGATTCATCAGGTTTTGTAGTTTCATATGAACCAGTACCTTCACTCTAGCTTTAAAACTGAGCCCACTAGGACCTAAATATCACACGTAAAATTAGTGGTGTTAAAACTAATTTGCATGAACGTATTATTATTGCGTTAACTTTGACAGCCCTAATTTTTGCACAAAACAAAGACTCAATGTATATATATATATTTATTTATTTTAAAAGTGTTCCTTCAGCGACGGCTCGATTCCTTCAGTTTTCTGTTCATCCTGCAGTTCAGGTTCCTCCTCTCAGCATCTTCATCACTAATAGATGAGTGGAGATCATCGGTGTGAACTCAGTGACCTGCTTTCTGCTCATCTTCATCGTCATCCTTCCTCTGGCATTTTTATGCCTTTATCGCCGACAGTAGAGAGGCGACAGACGTCTTCAACTTTTAAGGCATTGTTGGCAGTGTTGTTCGACCACATATTTTGTGATATTATTTGAAATATCCTTACATGCCGACAGCAATCAATAAATCAAATGCTCTGACAAAAAAAACAAAAGAAAGAATCCGGTATCTGTGGCAGGACTGTGATAAACCCGTCCAATCACTTATGGGTGCTGCCTACCTGCCCGTCTACCTGTGTGCACTCATTGAGTCTTCCACAAGCTGCTGTCTTGACAGCTGTGAGTACTAAGTTTACATTCATGATGATCCTAGTGGGCGAGTGAGGGAGGCCTGAAGCGACGGGCTGTCAGTGAAGTGGCGACTTTCTCTTTAAATTCAGGGACTTTTGGAGCTAGTGCTGCCGGTTACTGTCACTGGACAAAGAGTTGGCATCACTGGGCTCAGTTTTAAAGCTAGAGTGACGATCCTGGTATCATATGAAACTAGTAAATCTGATGAATCCATCGGTACCAACCATGTCAGACTAGCTTGTCATAAAGGAGGTTAAATAACGCTCCAAACTTACGCTAACTTATGGCGAGGAAAAACTATCATGTCCATCTTCAAAGGGGTCCCTTGACCTCTGACCTCCAGATGTGTGAATGTAAATGGGTTCTATGGGTACCCACGAGTCTCCCCTTTACAGACATGCCCACTTTATGATAATCACATGCAGTTTGGGGCAAGTCATAGTCAAGTCAGCACACTGACACACTGACAGCTGTTGTTGTCTGTTGGGCTGCAGTTTGCCATGTTATGATTGGAGCATATTGTTTTATGCTAAATGCAGTACCTGTGAGGGTTTCTGGACAATATCTGTCATTGTTATGTGTTGTTAACTGATTTCCATTTTTTGTATTTATTTATTTATCTATCTATTTATTTATTTTTTATCTATTCCATTTTAATTTTTTTTTTTTTACTTTTATTTATCTATTTTTTTTATTTTCCATTCTTATTTTTTATATGTATTTTTGATTTTCCATTTTTATATTTATTCATTTTCCTTTCAATTTTTATTTTTTATATTTATTTATTTATTTATTTATGTATTATATATAAGTAAGTACATATACTACATATACATATACATTATACATACGTACCTGTGAGGGTTTCTGGACAATATCTGTCATTGTTTTGTGTTGTTAATTGATTTATAATAATAAATATATACATACATTTGCATAAATCAGCATATTTGTCCACTCCCATGTTGATAAGAGTATTAAATACTTCACAAATCTACCTTTAAGGTACATTTTGAACAGATAAAAAATATGCGATTAATTGCGATTAAATATGGACATTCGTGAGTTTAAATATTTTAATTTATTGACAGCCCTATATATATATGATACATACAAATCAAACATTTCTACTGGATTCATTTAGATATTTTCCAAAGTAAACGTTCCTAGAAGTGTATGATTCAACTTTTTCCCCATGGTCTAGTGTTAAAAGCATTAACAAAAATTGCAATAAAACATAATATTGACTTGCAATACGTATCAAATCGGCACCGAAGTATCGAATCAGGAGATACGTGTATATATATACATATATACACGTACATACACACGAGATGGTGAATAAAGGATGTGAGCTGATTCTTGTTCTCGTACATTCAGCTCCATAAATATTTCATCAGTGACACTAGTTTCTTTTACATTAGTTTCCTCTTATAACACATGACAGGTTAAGTGATTACATAAATCCAGAGAGTACTATTGTTTGCATAGTGCATCCTTTGCATGAGCACTTGGATCGGTTTGAATGTCAGTATCAGAGATGAGTGTAAAGGGAGTTTGGTTCATCACGTCGGTGTCAAGGTTCAGGATGAGGGAAACATCAGGTCAACTTGTTTGCGCTGTTAAATATAATAATATATTAGATATTGTTTTGTGTTGTTCATTGATTTCCAATAATAAATACATACATACATTTACATAAAGCAGCATATTTGTCCACTCCCATGTTGATAAGAGTATTAAATACTTCACAAATCTCCCTTTAAGGTTAATTTAGAACAGATAAAAAAATGTGCGATTAATCACAATTAAATATTTTAATCGATTGACAGCCCTAATCAGAATACTTTCCAATATTGATGTCACAATATGGCGAATGTTTGCAAAAATCAGCTGGAATCAATAATGTTAAAGTCAGAATTATAACATGTTATCATCATATAATCAGAATATGATTCCATTTAAGGACAGTGAATTGTAATATTGAGTCATCAGTCATCAGTCCTGCTTTGACTCCTGATATAAGATGATAATTTATCTAATGTAGTGGCGCTGCAGCATGTCTCGGCCTCGGTGCGTTTGTCACGCTCACCCTGACATCCCAGCATCGGATGAAAAATAGATTTCTGCCACACAGTTTCCAATCTGCCAAACCCCCCCAAAAAGCGATGTCTGCAGCCGTCCGAGCACGGTGTAATCCCTCTGTGGACACGACGATTACCCCCAGTCCATAATCCCAACCCCCCCGCTGCTGATTTATACAGAGAGAGAGACACAGTTTCTGTTTTTCTTCTCATTCTTTCAGTTCAGTCTGGCCTGATTCCTCTCAGAGAAACAGATGGCGTCCATTGAATCTTTTCAATTTAATAAATCAACATTCAGTTTTTCGGCCCTAAAGATTTTGGATGTTACTCTGCTAATTACAGTGTGTCTGAAGCGTAGAAACAGAAAAGGCGTAGAACGGACATTCCCATTCATATCAACGTAGCAGGATGGTCAGAGCGACCGTTGTGAGCGCCGTAGCGTAACCTCCGTATAAACTAAACCGATTGACAGCAAGTCGCGGACTCACTGTATTGCAGTAACGACTAAACAAACAGTGGAGTAGTAACGTAACGAAGCATAGAGAGTAAATTAGTAACTTTTAACAACTTTAAAGGTGTTCCAATCCGCGTACTTCTGTTCTTACACTCACTACTTTGAGTGCATAAGTGCGTTCACACTGGGAAGTACGGCAAAATGCAGTGCACTCAAAGTACCCGGATGTTGTACTCTAACGGTCAGATGGTTGAGTGTGGAACGCTGGACACTTTCCACACTCAACTGTCGCCATCTTGGCTACGTAGCGGAAGAGGCGGAGCCACGACCACTATTCAAACAGACGTAGATAACAGAATAAAACAATACGTCAACATACCGGTGCATTTTCAGCCAACAGGAGGACACATCGTAGGCGACGACGTTGGAAACGTAATTTCCACTCTGCTTTCAGAAGATATTGTGGCGGGTGGCGAGCCACGGTCAAATGTTGCGATCGTCATTTCCGGTCAGTGCGCCGCAGAGTATTCGATTTGAGACGATCCTACCCCGTAAGTGCACTACATTGAAGTGTACTTCTGGAAGTACTCACCGGGGGATTTGATGGCTGCAGCAACTTCTTTCTCAACTGTTTTTCTTCTTTTAACGCACAGCTTAGCGGTTACGTCTAGAAAGAATCCACCTCGTGTAAAACTCTCCCGAGAGTTTGTATGTGTTCGTTAGATTTTATGTATTTACCTTCAGGTCTCCTGTATCTCTACACTTGCAGGACGGTTGCATTTACAGTTCTGTGAGACATTTTGACGAGGGCTGGGACAAAACACTTTTCTCCTGATTCGATACTTCGGTGCCGATTTGATACGTATTGCAAGTCAATATTATGATTTATTGCAATTTTTGTTAATGTTTTTAACACTAGACCACGGGGAAAAAGTTGAATCATACACTTCTAGGAACGTTTACTTTGGAAAACATCTAAATGAATCCAGTAGAAATGTTTGATTTGTATGTTTCAGCCTGTATGTAGTCAGAGATGGCAGGATGTGACATCATCTCAAAAGAAATCTAGTTGTAATCTTTGCAGAATATTATAGTCTGGGACTGAAAGCTCTGTGACTTTAAGACACATTGTCACCAGAAGGGTGAATTATTCAGTTT
The DNA here is from genome assembly GCF_015220745.1 of Sebastes umbrosus. Lineage (NCBI taxonomy): Eukaryota > Metazoa > Chordata > Actinopteri > Perciformes > Sebastidae > Sebastes > Sebastes umbrosus. The sequence continues at coordinate 32,908,611 of NC_051280.1, read as the reverse complement.
TCTTTCCCGGGAATTAAAAGGAAAATTGAAAGTAGGCCTATTATTTTGTTATTTTCATTCTTTAAAAGTCTCTGAAACGCTCTCTACATCTCTATTTTGAAGGTTTCAAGGTTGAGTATGAGTGAAGGATCTGAGTAGCACCACTCAATATTATATATATATATCCATATTTGTAACTTTTCCATAACTCCTTTCCCCTTGTTTACATGACAGTTTGGTTTACAGTGTGTTGCTGTCAACCTGCACTGCTTTGTGTGTCGGACTCTTTTACTGACAAAACAAGGTTTGAATTAGCGGCTTGAATCATCTGCGTGTTAAAGACTGACATACTTTAAGATATGATAAAGTTTTACTTCTTGAATTCAGCTTTAAAAACCTCTTAAAGTGTTCCAGTTATACCGGCTTTTATTAGATGTCATTTAAAACGTTAAACCGGTGTTTGATCCACGCCGTCGACCTCTGCACACACACTCTGGGTGTGGTGTGTTCGTGCTCTACGTGTTATCCTGGGAGTTGTTAATGTGGTATATTCTGATAGCAACAGCAGTCTAAATAGGTGTGGTCTTTTATTAGACTTTAACAGAAGCTCTTGTGTCAGACGTGGCGGTCTAACTGGTTAATATGATCACAGAAAGGGCTGCTCTGTGATCCGCCACCGGGTCTCTGTAGAGGTGCCAGCTATCTGCCGACCGCCTTTTCATTTGATTTAATTTCTAGAAGTTGAAAATAACAAGTGAACTGAAGACTATTATAGTCTGTGATCTTTAAGTTCTTTGTCATGAAAAAAATGTCATCCCATCCAATTAAAATATGTAATCGCACATTTTTTATCTGTTCAAAATGTACCTTAAAGGGAGATTTGGCAAATATTTAATACTCTTATTAACATGAGAGTGGGAAAATATGCTGCTTTATGCAAATGTATGTATATATTTATTATTGTAATCAATTAACAAAACAATGACAGATATTGTCCAGAAACCCTCACAGGTACATATGTATATGTACTTACTTATGTATAATACAATATATAAATACATGAATAAATAAATATAATAAATAGATAAATAAATAAATATAAAAAATAAACATTGAAAGGAAAATGAATAAATATAAAAAAATGGAAAATCAAAAATACATATAAATAATAAGAATGGAAAATAAAAAAAATGGATGAATAAATGTAAAAAAAAAAAAAGGAAAATGGAATAGATAAAGAATTAATAAATAGATGGATAAATAAATATAAAAAATGGAAATCAATGAACAACACAAAACAATGACAGATATTGATCCAGAAACCCTCACAGGTACTGCATTTAGCATAAAACAATATGCTCCAATCATAACATGGCAAACTGCAGCCCAACAGGCAACAACAGCTGTCAGTGTGTCAGTGTGCTGACTTGACTATGACTTGCCCCAAACTGCATGTGATTATCATAAAGTGGGCATGTCTGTAAAGGGGAGACTCGTGGGTACCCATAGAACCCATTTACATTCACTGATCTGGAGGTCAGAGGTCAAGGGACTCCTTTGACAATTTTTCTATCGCCAAAATGTAGTGTAAGTTTGGAGCGTTATTTAGCCTCTTTCATGACAAGCTAGTATGACATGGTTGATACCGATGGATTCATCAGGTGTTCTTGTTTCATATGATACCAGTATCTTCACTCTAGCTTTAAAACTGAGCTACTACAACCTAAAAATCACAAGCTGCGTTAAAGAAATTAGTGGCATTAAAATGAAGTTTGCGTTAATATTCTTGTGTGGACATAATTTAAACGTAAGAATCTAGATGATTATCTACTTTCTGTATTTTGCATTTGTTGGTTTTCATAATTTGATGTCGAGGCCTTTCTTGGCTACGATTATAGATGACCTCTTTATGCTCATTGTTGAACTCACAGCCGTCCTGCAGTGTGTAAGTCAGTCAGATGATCACTCACTGTTATCCTGAAGAAGTCGAGGGCTGAAACGCTGAGTATAAAATAATGAAAAGATGGCTATTCTCCTCCTTGTCATGATTATCTGAGGGGCGATTCATCTTGTTTGATTGACTGAAATAAGTGTAAAAGCTTATAGTTGTTTCCTTGTATGCTCTCTCCACAAACCGCCAAAATAAAATACTTATTTACTGACAGCAAATCTGCGGCGGGTAGAGACAAATCAGCATGACCCGAGGCCGCGGCCGCCAGCTGTAACATGAAGTCTCTGTTCTCTCATAAAAACATGGCTTAGTCATGTGTTCAGTCCACAGTGTGTGCTGTAGGAGAAGCTCTCTGTGGTCATTGTTATGGATCATGGTTGGTACCGATGGATTCATCAGGTTTTCTAGTTTCATATGATACCAGTATCTTCACTCTAGCTTAATAACTGAGCCGCTACAACCTAGAAATCACAACCAAAAACTAGCAGCTGAGTTCTGTTGTGGTTCCAACAGAGAACCAGTAGATCCAGACAGTCAGCCTCTGTTGTAACAGCATTGCTGCTGTCAAACACAAACCTCCAACCCTGGAAACCTCTCGCTGCTGGTTTCACTGTAAAATGATCTCTTAACAGTCTCCCACAATTCCACAGAGGTCCCTTTTTATTGGACATCAATACGGTGCTGCGTTAAAGGTCGTCCTCCCCAGAGAACGCTCAGACTTGCAGCAGGGGGAAACCTGCCGCACCACAACCAGGCCTCAGCGATTCAGTCTGATGGGTTAACGCTCAGGTTCTAGGTCTCTTTATGATTTGTCTCGTCTCTTAACGGTGCCCAGCAGCAGTCGTCTGACGTTTATAGCAGACGAATCACACGGAGAGCTAAATCCATCAAACGCACAGCTTAGCGGTTACGGCTAGAAAGGATCCGTCTTGTGTAAAACTCTCCCGAGAGTTTGCATGTGTTTGCGAGAGTTCATGTATTTACCTTCTGCAGGTGTCCTGTATCTCTACACTTGTAGGACGGTTGCATTTGCAGTTCTGTGTGACATGTTGACTAGGGCTAGGACGAAACACCTATCTCCTGATTCAATTCTATCACGATACTCGGGTGCCGATTCAATATGTAGTGTGATTTTTGTTAACGTTTTTAACACTAGACCAAGGGGAAAAGTGGAATCATCCACTTCTAGGGACTTTTACTTTGGAGAATCTCTAAATGAATCCAGTAAAAATGTTTGATTTTCAGCATGTATGTAGTCAGAGATGTCCTGAAGTCAAATATATCAGTCATTGTCAGGAATTATTTATTATCCAGCAACCCAGAAATCAAAGAATAAAGATATTTCCCTCACAGATTAGTGGTATTTTCTTTTAATTTATAAGGGACATGTAATGTTTTATTCTTCTGGTGAATATAATCCAATCAATCTGATTTCCATAGATGTATATTTTGTATATACAGTTCCCTATTTTGAAAAAAAGACGTAGTTACTACTTCCTCTAACTTCTCCAAGGTGGTCTCTAGCTCTCCCGTCAGCTCCGTTCTCTTTATCCATCCATGGTCAGCTCCATCGGGGCCGTTTCAATGCAGAGAACACAAATGTCAGTATCTGGGTGCTCTACAGTTGTAGCGTCGGCTACATTTGACCACGGAGACGAGAGCGACGGCCGGCGGCTCGACCGCCACGTTACCGCAATACGATAACGTTTCCTGTCCGTGACAGAGTTAGCATGCAGCTTTAGCTCTGCTCTGTGTAGCTCTGCTTTTCCTGTCAATGTGTGAAACCCAAAGTGTTTCCATCCTTTACTGGATGTGTAGTGTTTACCACGCTGGATTTAACATGGGAGGGTGCAGGTCGTATCCACGCTGACCCTCCAACGTTTTAGACTTTCTGAGGTTTGTTTTGGTTGATGGATACGGAACGGATATGACGTCACGTTACTCAGACTACCACAATAAAAGAGGTTATTTCCTTCTTCCTCCACATAGACTTAAATGAAGCAGATATATCCATTCTGGCATTAAAAAATATATTTTTAAAAATCATAAAAAACGTTGGTGATACATAGGTGAATCAATTTTTTTCCCACCTCTAGTTGTTACTGTGTTTTTATGCTGCAAAAAGAATTTCCTCTTGCGGGACAATAAAGATCTGAACTGAGAAAATCCAAGGTTCTCAGTGGTAGAAGAAGTATAAATAGTAAAGTACTAATACCACACCGTGAAAATACTCCACTACGAGTAAAAGTCCTGAATTCAAAACCTTACTGTAGTAAAAGTATCAGATAAATGTACTTAAAGTAGTCTACATTAAAAGTATTGATGTGTCAGTAAGATGTTCCCTGTACTGTCCTGCTGAGGGGAACATGGATGTCAACAGTATTACTTCAGTCTGGACCGAGGTTCCCATACGGCACGCTGCTGCGGCTAAAACACCACATTTATCCAGTTATTCTGAAGAGAGAAGAAACAATGAGACAGACGAGGGAACTTGGTATTTTTAGGTCTTACGTTTGGAGCTATTTTCAGTCATCAAAGGGTGTTACATAACATTTGATGATATCAGGGAAAAATCTTTGTGTTTGAGCCTTTTTATGTTCAGTGCTTTTGGCCGACGCCTCCTCAGCAGAGTGTCCGTTATGTTACAGCGTGTAGTGGAACATGCATGATGCTACGTATGATGGTGTGAGACGCTGTGAACCTGCCTGCTGTATTTTCTGATGGTGTTGTTGTGTAGTCGGAGCAGAGTCGGTCTGAAACTGCACGCAGACGAGATTACAGAGTGGAGTTTCTGCAGCAGCTTCACGTGGCACTGAGACATGTTGGGCTTTTACTTTGAAAGAGCTGAGCTGAGGGAAGAATACTTCCTGACTATATTCAATAACCTTTACTTAAGTTTCCTGTGTGTTTGTCATCCTGATTTGTACTCACAGATAAGAAGTCTGTTTATTCACAGTACTCTGAAGTGTGAATTTATCTTTTTAAATAAAGATAAATTATCTTTTTTTACTGAGAAACAAAGCAGAGCGAAAAGGAAAAGCCTTTCCCTTTTGTGTTTGATGATATTGTGTTTATTGGACGCACTACTGTTGAAACGTTAGTAATCAGCTCTTATATTGATGATGTTCTTCTTTCCTTCAATAATAACTATTCTAACAGAGATCAAAACAGATTAATTCAGACACCAAATGTTTTATTTACATGTGAAATAGTTTGAATGAAATGATTCAAACTTGTCCCCACAGTGTTGCATGATGGGAGAATACTAGGGGTGGGAAAAGAAATTGATTCACCTATGTATCGTGATTTTGAAATAGATGTTTTAATGCCAGAATCGATATATTTGCTTCATTTGAGTCTATGTGGAGGTAGAAGGAAGTTACCGCTTTTATTGTGGTAGTCTGAGTAACGTGACGTCATATCCATTCCGTATCCGTCAACCAAAACAAACCTCAGAGAGTTGAAAACGTTGGAGGGTCAGCGTGGATACGACCTGCACCCTCACATGTTAAATCCAGCGTGGTAAGCACGACACATCCAGTAAAGGATAGAAACACTTTGGGTTTCACACATTGACAGGAGAAGCAGAGCTAGACAGAGCAGAGCTAAAGCTGCATGCTAACTCTGTCACGGACAGGAAACGTTATCGTATCGCGGTCAACGTTGCAGTCGAGTCGCCGGCTGTTGCTCTCGTCTCCGTGGTCAAATGGGCCGACGCTACGACTGTAGAGCACCCAGATACTGACATTTATGTTAAATGCATTCAAACGGCCAAATGGTTATTTGCATATAAACACACAATTCAAATGATTAGGAAATAAATAATTTTTTTTTTTAATTCAAATATTTGCTTTGATTAAAAAACTCTTGGCATTAGTAGTTCTTATTATTTTGTATAATATATAAGTATATATTCTAAGCTGCTTAGAGCTAGTGTTAGGAAGTTAAAAAGGTCATATTCCCCTCTATAATATCTATTTTATATTGCTGTGAAAACATCTCCTTCAAACAACTGGATTTATTCAAGTCTCTCACCAAAATCTTTTATAATTAATATTCGATTAATTGTGCAGTCCCACTTTATACAAGCTAAAAGCATCAAAGACCATTCAGACATGTGGAGTAGTCCTCTCACACATCTGACTGTAGTGAACGTCCTCTGTCAGTGTGTTTATATGCATTTAGAAAATCAAGTTGCACATGTTGTTCTATGATGCTCTATGAATAAAGCTGCCTTGCGTATGGTTAAATAAATACATTGTAAGTTAAAGCTTGAGGAGCACGAGTCCACTCACAGCGCTGCGGTCTGAAGGCTGATCAGGTTTAAAGGCCGGTAGCTGCAGCGATCGCCAGCGAGGAGCTGTTGAAGTGCTGATCCTGATGGTTTATGGGAAAACATCTGTGCCGGCCGGCGGTCAGCTGCTACGCGGCGAGCCAAAGAAAGCCTTGGTTATTTTAGATCTCCGCTGTCTGTGAGACCTCCTCAGAATTGTTGCGTCCCAAAATAAAATAGCCTGTTGGATGTGACCGCTGGGCTGCAGGCTTCTTATAATATTGGCTTCATACAGACTCAGTGGGGTCGTTACTGCAGGGACACGCTGGTAATATCAGTCAATCAATCGATCGATCAATCAGGATTTATTGTCCTCTGAGGATGTGTTCAGTTTAATAACTTTTACACTCGTCATGATCATTTTTATCTTAATGACAATTGACTAATGTTAACATATAATTAACATTATTTACAAAATAAAGATAAAAACAAACGTCAACAAAACAGGAGGACCAGGTGGGATAAACCTGTCTTCATATTGTCTTTATGTTTATATAAAATAATAATAAATAAATAAATACATACTAGTACTAATAATAAATCTAACCTGTAATAAAGAAACATTAATTAAATAAATAAAGTAAAACTAAAATAAATAAATAGATACTTATTATAATATAACATATTACTAATAATAAACCTAACCTATAATAAAATACATGAATAAAATAAAAAATAGAATAAATAAATACATATTATAATATGATATATTACTAATAATAAACCTAAGCTATAATACAATTAAATATTGAATAAGTAAAATTAAAATAAAGTAAATAAATACACACATATACATATACATATACAGCATATAATATATTACTAATAATAAATCTAACCTATAATAAAGTAAAATATTAAATAAGTAAATTAAAAATAAATTAAATAAATACACACCTATAGATATACAATATATAACATATTGCTAATAATAAACCTAACCTATAATAAATGGAATTATTAAATTAATAAAATATAAATAAATTACACAAATACACACCTATACATATATACTATATTACTAATAATAAACCTAACCTATGATAAAATGAAATATTAAATAAAATAACGTAAACAAATGCACACCTATACATATACCGTGTATAACATATTGCTAATAATAAACCTAACATATAATAAAATATGAACTAAATTAAATACTAATAAATTAAATAAATACCACCCATAGATATGCAGTATATAACATATTACTAATATAGACCTCATAAATAAATCATTAATTGAGTAAATAAAGTAAAAATATAATGGATAAATACATAATTATTATTATATAATATACTAATAATAATAATCCTAACCTTTAATAAAAGGAAATATTAAATAAATACAATAAAAATAAAGTGAATAAATAAGAAATGTAGTCTCTTATTTAGTCCTACAATATTTCTGACAAACAAATGAAAAACGTGCAGGATTATTTCAACCTTTTTTTCTGATATAAATAATCCAGTTCCTTTAGAAACAAGTGTAATTTATGTTGATTCTGTCTCATGAAACTGACAGTGATTTCTAGGAAATATCTGAAACTGAGCTGTAGTGTGGACAACATGTGGTTTATGACCCCCCCCTGTTTATGAAGCGTTACCCCACATTTAGGAGGTAAGTGTTTCTTATGAAGCTCAGGTTTGTTTATCCTGTTCCTTGATGACACAGAGGTCAAGTCCTGTTTGTTGTTGTTGTTGTTGTTGTTGTAGTAGTATCTGCTCTCCTAACGTAACCTGATGAATGTTAGAACAGCTGAGACTGACCTTTAATGACCCCCCCAGCACTGAGAGTCGCTGTCAATCCTTCCCTCAGGACAGACTCTGTCTGCTCTCTTGTGATTTATGGTCTAAAACAATGTGCTGCTGCTGATATCTTTTATCAAGACGACTCAGTCAGAGTAACTACACAAACGCTGTTGACGCTGCTCGTGACGTATGCCTGCAGGAGAGCTCGCCACATCTTTCCCACCCCCATGAGCACAATCTTCAAGTGTTCCTGTGCAAATAAGGACGGAGGGAGATAAAAAGCCACGATCCGTGTTTGTCCACTTTCTGATTTGACAAAAAAATCCCCCAAAAATACTTGACAAAAAAAATATGTAAATATATATTTCACAAAAAAACCCAAAAAAAATTCATGACAAATAAATCCGAAAATATATATATTTTTTTAAAGTTATTTTTTGGGGGCATTTTTTAAGTATTTATTGATAGGACAGTGGAGAGAGAGAAATGACATGCGGAAAGGACCACAGGCCGGATTCGAACCCCGGTCCAACGCTGCTGGGACTGAGCCTTGGCCATACATGGGCGCCCGCTCTACCGACTGAGCTAACCAGGCGCCCCCAAAAATATTTTGACGAAAAAAAAATCCGAAAAAAATGTTGACAAGAAACAAAATCGGAAAAAAATACTTGACAAAACAAATCCCCGCCACCCCCCAAAAAAAAAAAATTGGACAAAAAACAATACGAAAAAAAATTCATGACAAAAACAAATCTGTAAAGAATTGACAAAAAAATATTTAACAAAAGAAATTTGAACAAAAAAAACGAAAACAATATTTAACAAAAAAAACAAATCGGAAAAAGTGCTTGACAAATAATTTGATAAAAAAAAATCGGAATTTTTTTTTTTGCGAAAAACAATTCTTAACAAAAATATCAGAAATTGTTTTTACAAAACAAAATTGGACAAAAAACAATAAAATTGACAAAACAAATTGTGCCAAAAAATACTTGATAAAAGAATCCGAAAATAATTCTTGACAAAGAATTACTTGACAAAAAAAGTCAGGAAAATTATTTGACAAAAAAATGTTGACAAGAAACAAAATCTAAAAACAATATTTCACAACAGAAAATCTGAAAAAAGTACCTGACAAAATAAATCTGAAAAAATTACTTGACCAAAAAAGTCAGAAAAAAAATTTGACAAAAAAATATTTGATTAAAAAACGAATTCCCAAAAAATATTTAACAAAAAAAATCAGGAAAAAGTTCTTGACAAAAAAAATCAGAAAAAATATTTGACAAAAAACAAATCCGAAATAAATACTTTACAAAAAATGTGAGAAAGGAAATCCGAAAAAAAAATCACCACCCACCCCCAGAAAAAAGTTGGACAAAAAACGATACCAAAAAAAATTCATGACAAAAAAAATCCAAAAACATTTTGACGAAAAAAAAATCAGAAAAAGATGTTGACAAGAAACAAAATCCAAAAACAATATTTCACAAAAAAAATCAGAAAAAAGTACTTGACAAAATAAATCAGAAGAAAAATAATTGACAAAAAAATTAATTGACACAAAAAGTCAGAAAAAATATTTGACAAACAAATATTTGATAAAAAAACAAATTCCCAAACAATATTTAACAAAAAAAATCAGAAGAAAATTCTTGACACAAAAAAAATAAGAAAAAATATTTGACAAAAAAAAATCGGAAATAAATACTTTACAAAAAATCCCCCCCCCGCCTCCCCCCCTTAAAATGGACAAAAAACAATATGTAAAAAAAATCTGGAAAAAATTGACAAAAAAATATTTAACAAAAGAAATTTGACAAAAAAACGAAAACAATATTTAAAAAAACGAAAACAGTATTTAAAAAAAAAAAACGTAAAAAAGTGCTTGACAAAAAAAAATATTTGTCAATAAAAAATTTCGGAATAAATACTTGACAAAAAATTTGACAAAAAAAATCTGAAAAAATATTTTGCAAAAAAAAATCTGAAAAAAAATTCTTGACAACAATATCAAAATTTTTTTTTTTTTTAAAGTTTTTTTTATTAAAAAAATTCCGTAAAAACTCCTTGAAAAACAAACCTGAACGTTTTTTTTGCCAAAAAAATATTTGCCAAAAAAAATTTGAAAAAAAAACAGATTCCCAAAAAATATTTAACAAAAAAATCTGAAAAAAGTTCTTGACAAAAAAGAAAATCAGAAAAAATATTTGACAAAAAAAAAAAAAAATCTGAAATAAATACTTTATAAAGAAATTTGACAAAAAAAAAATCTGAAAAAATACTTGACAAAAATTGATCAGAAAACAATACGAAAAAAAATTCATGACAAAAAAAATCCGAAAATATTTTGACGAAAAAAAATCTGAAAAAATTGTTGATAAGAAACAAAATCCGAAAACAATATTTTACAAAAAAAAAAGTCCCAAAATAAATTTGACAAAAAATATGATTAAAAAAACAAATTCCAAAAAAATATGAAAAAATGCTTGATAAATATGTACAATACTACAAAATTAAATATGTATTTGTGATATTTTATTTCATTTTTTAGATATTTTATCATTTTTTTTCAAGAAGATTATGCACACAGTTTATTGTTGTGTCAATGCTGATTTCTGTTTATATGAAAGAAATATAAAATGATAGTAATGAACATTCACAAATAATATAAAAGATATAGGATTGTATTTTGAGTTTGGAACTGTATCAAAATAAAATAAATAATTTAATTAAATACAATTTTTAAATAAATGTATATATTAAATAAAAGAGACATCAAATAAATAATAATAGGAAGACAACTGAGATAAGGCAGGAACATTGATTTCTACCTTTATCCCCCATTTCCTTATCTTGCTGTTTCAATGTGTAGTTATTTTCTGTTTTCTTGAGTCCCCAAAAAAAACATGTTCATATTTCCATCTTTGCATTAACAGCTTTCATTGATGTGACCAGCTTTACAGTTACATTTTAAACATTTTATAAAAAAATAGAGTGTTGAAACGTCTTGCCGTATCGTTCAACAAAAACACGCCTGTTTAATGCCACCTTGAACATCATTAAAAATCCCTTGAATTTGCTGTTGGAGTGAGACCTCTTTGGTTTGATAAAGACGTGCTTCTGGTCCACTGTTGTTTCAGATATCCAGGAATTTTACGAAGTGACCTTATTGGACAGTCAGAGATGGGTGGAGTCCTCCAAGGCGGCGGACCCCATGGCGCCCGTCCACCTGTGGGACTTCTCCAGCCTTCAAAGCACAACGGTGACCTCGGACACTCTGCCCAGCCTTAGCACCAGCATCGAGGTAAGAATCACACGTCAACTCACCTGTCACAGTTCAGACAAGGTCATCCAGGTGAGTGATGGCTGTGGGTCAGTGACAGGAAGTAAACACTGAAATGGTCTGCTGTCTCCGTCTGAACTGGTCTGCTCTGGTTAATGTTGTCTTTCTTGTTTTTTTAAAAATAGAGACTATTAAAAATAGATCACACCTTTCAAAACATTACAGGCTGATGACTGAAGGTGCTTTTCTTCTCACCACAGTCTGTTTGATATAAACCTCTTCAGGCTCCTGGGTGGATTTCAGTAGTTTATATTGGAACATTTTATCTGAACAACCAATGTGGAAACACACCTGTGTTGTCCAGGTGCTGAGTCCCAAAGAGCAGTGATTCTCAAAGTGGGGTCCGGGGACTCCCAGGGGTCCGAGAAAAGTTTTGCGATTTATTCATTTAAATTATTATCATATCATTTTTAGATATCATAGTTCAACAAATTATATTTTAATGTTTAAATCTACAGTATAATCAGCTCAGCTTACGTAACGCTGCCTTTCGTAACGCTGCTTTACGTACCGCTGCTTTACGTACCGCTGCTTTACGTAGCGCTGCTTTACATAGCGCTGCTTTACGTAACGCTGCTTTACGTAATGCTGTTTTACGTAATGCTGTTTTACGTAACGCTGTTTTACGTAACGATGCTTTACGTAACACTGTTTTACGTAACGATGCTTTACGTAACGCTGTTTTACGTAACGCTGTTTTACGTAACGCTGTTTTACGTAACGTGTTTTACGTAACGTGTTTTACGTAACGCTGTTTTACATGTCAGCTGTTGAGGATCAGTGGTTGTCTTCATGTTTTATCAGCTGTAGTTAATTGACATTAATTCACTACAATGCTTTTCTGCTCAGAGGGAAGATTAGAGGTCAGAACAGAAGAGTCGTGTAGCGTTTACATCTACAAAAAGGATGACCACGTGTTTATTTCTGAAGGAAAAACATCATTTATATATATTGTTTTTTCTGGGACTTAACTGTAATCACGAAGTCTAGAATGTAAAAAGTAGGGCTGTCAATCGATTTAAAATAGGTCATCGCGATTAATCACACATTTTTTATCTGTTCAAAATTAACCTTAAAGGATGACCTGTCAAGTATTTAATCCTCTTACCAACATGGGAGTGGACAAATATGCTACTTTATGCAAATGTATGTATATATTTATTATTGTAAATCAATTAACAACACAAAACAATGACAGATATTGTCCAGAAACCCTCACAGGTACTGCATTTAGCATAAAACAATATGCTCCAATCATAACATGGCAAACTGCAGCCCAACAGGCAACAACAGCTGTCAGTGTGTCAGTGTGCTGACTTGACTATGACTTGCCCCAAACTGCATGTGATTATCATAAAGTGGGCATGTCTGTAAAGGGAGACTCGTGGGTACCCATAGAACCCATTTACATTCACTGATCTGGAGGTCAGAGGTTAAGGGACCCCTTTGAAAATGGCATGACAGTTTTTTCTCACCAAAATTTATTGTAGGTTTGGAGCGTTATTTAACCTCCTTCACTACAAGCTAGTATGACATGGTTGGTACTGATGGATTCATCAGGTTTACTAGTTTCATATGATGCAAGCATTGGACTTTTCTTCTGCCTTTCTTTTGGACATTTTCTGGACTATGGTTGGACTTTTTTTCTGACATTTTTGGACAATTTTCAGACATTTTTCAGAATTCTTCCGGACATTTTTTGGACATTTCTCCAGACTAAAAACCTCAAACATATACATATCTGGAGGGCAGAGGTCAAGGGACCCCTTTGAAAATGGCCATGCCAGTTTTTCCTAAAATTTAGTGCAACTTTGGATTTTGGCGTTGTTTGGCCTCCTTAGCAACGAGCTAGTATGACATGGTTGGTACCGATGGATTAATCAGGTTTTCTAGTTTCATATGATACCAGTATCTTCACTCTAGCTTTAAAACTGAGCCCACTACAACCTAAAAATCACAAGTTGTGTTAATGAAATTATTGCCGTTAATGCTTTATTATTGCTTTAACTTCGACAGCCCTAATTCTGGCAAATTAAAAAGTAGTTCTGAAAGCATCACGGCACTAAATCCAGCTTGTATTGCATTAGTAAAAAACAATATGATAACGTGATTAACATAATATTATGTTTGTTTATAAACGGACGAAGGGAGCCACTAGTGTCTGACAGGCGGTGAGCCGAGGCCGACAGCATGAAGATCACGTTTCAGTAGAGGAGGCTGCATTAAAGCGTTAAAGAAATTAGCGGCGTTAACGCGTTATTATCGCATTAACGTTGAGAGCCCTAGTAAGAACATGACAGGAACAGACTGTGTAAAAGTAAAGATGATCAGTTTGAGATGATGAAATCAAAGCGATCTGTTGTCTGTGGTCAGTAGAGGAGACTCTCTCTTACTTTCAGTTCTCTGCAATCTCACGTGTTCAGAGCAGTTCAGAGGATTAGCCAGATTTTGGAAAATAATCCACAAAATGTCATTTTCTGGTCCTGGTATGAAATTGATTTTAAAGCTAAAGTTTGCGGAGGCAACAGCAGTAAACAGCTGGTGTCTGGAACAGCAAAATGAACTGGATATAAGCTATGATGTATTATTACCAGACAGATAAAGAGGATCAAAACAGACCTTTTTTTATAAATATATTTATCCTAAAGTTCTGCGTCTTAGGGAGGTTTACAAATGCTCAGTCAGATTCAGCAAACCCTTTTTCATATTTAATTTTACGTAATTTTTCTAACACATTTAACCTCCTTCAGCAGACACAGAAAATATAAAAATAACATGAAGACAGCAAACACATTTATCGTGCAGGACTTCTCTCATATTAAACTGACAGTTAATGTTTCTAAAATAAAGTTTTGTTTGAATGTGTGACAGAAATCAGTTCTCGTAATCATTTAGAAACTAGGTGGCGTTGGCTTGTATTATTATCTGACAGCGCTGCATGTTCCTGCAGACTGCTGGACTCAGAACGCACAATATAGAGACCTCTAAAAAGTTTGTGTTTTACTCTCTGTTGACTTCATCAAGTTCCCAAAACAAAGACAAAACGCTGAGTTGGCTGCAGTTCAGTCACTCTTTAGTTTCAGCCCATCGTACAGTACTCAGGTTTGGGTCAAAGGTCAACTGTTTGACCTGTTTGGAGTGCCAGATGAGTGGGGTTCATGTTATGTTATGTATTCAACCACACAAGGCTCGTGGGTTGGCAGTGTTGAAATATATCTAGGGGACGTAGTAGATGTACGACGACGGGACGTAGTAGGTGACGAAGGGATGTAAACAACGAAGAAGGGGTGTAGTTGGCGATGTAGGGGTGTAGTAGACGACGACGGGACGCAAAGAATGACAAAGGGACGTAGTTAGCGACGGCGAGACGTATAGTTGGCAACGACAGGGCGTAACTGGTGACAATAGGACGTAGTTGGAGATGACGGGATGTAGTTGACGACGACGGGACGTAGTAGGTGATGACGGGACATAAACAACGACAAAGGGACGTAGTTAGTGACGACGGGACAAATTGTTGATGACGAAGGGATGTATAGTTGACGACGACAGGACGTAGTTGATGACGACGGGACGTAGTTGATGACGGGATGTAGTTGACGACGACGGGACAAATTGTTGATGACGTAGGGTCGTATAGTTGACGAGGACGGGACGTAGTTGACAACGACGGCACGTATAGTTGATGACGGTGGGACGTAGTAGGTGATGACGGGACGCAAACAGCGATGACTGGACGTAAACAACGACGGGATGTAGTTTGCGTCAATGGGATGTAAAGAATGACAAAGGGACGTAGTTGGCAACGACGAGACGTAACTGGTGAAAATAGGATGTAACTGGCGGCGACTGGATGATGGGGCGTAGTTGACGACGACGGGACGTAGTAGGTGATGACGGGACGTAAACAACGACGTCGGGACGTAAACAGTGACGGGATGTAGGCGATGGAACGTAGGTGACAATGACGGGACGTTAACAACGACTGGATGTAGGCGGCTCGACGTAGCCGACGATGATGGGATGTAGGTAACGTAGGTGATGACGACAGGACCTAGATATGTAGTGTAGAGTTACTTGCGCTCGCATGATTGCAGCGTGAAACCAGAACTAACCGGATCAAATGTAAACAGTGTCACATAAACAAGAACAATGGTTTGGACTTTCAGGTTTGAAAAGGCCCCTCAGACTCTTAAGAATGAGTCGGTGCAGGTAACGAGGAAACTGGATTCACTCCAGAAACTGTGAAACTGTGTTTAACTGTTTGTTTTCTGCTGTAACTCCACCCGTCTGGCACTGAAACAGGCTCAAAACTAACCAGATCCAGTTTGAGCCCGGTGTGTCTGTTTGCATTGAACTCCTTCTCTTTCTTTCCTCTTTCTCTGATTGTAAACAAACCTCGTCACTCGTAGGACTCCCCCCTCCTAAATGAAATCCTGCACACGCTGGCGCAGGCCAAACGCCCGCCCGGCCCTGACGGACAAGTAAGTACTGGACGCCTGCTGTTGGTGGGAGGGGGTGTCGGTGTCGTCCACCCTCGCCGCATGTCCCATCCAGTCCTCATGTGCTTTGGTTCATCGGAGAGGGGCGGGGGGGTTTCTGGGTCCAGGGTCAGGGGTCAGGTTGGCCCAGATGGCCTCAAGGTGTCGCTGTAGTTCATTCACACTGACATAAAGGTGGAGTCTGAAAGAGAAACCAGAGAGTTGTTGTTGAAGCAGCTGGAAAGAGACGACTAAATGTGTCATTCTGAAATCAAACAGGGCTCAGCTTTAAAGTCAAACGCTCAGAACGATGCCTGCCATTTCCTTATTTAGTTTTTATTGTTGTAGGATTTGTTGTATTTCTGTACAACTATAACATTTAGAAAATGTGGAAACTTTCACAGAGAATCTGATTTATTTTCAGAAAAGCGAAGAGTGATAAAACTGAGATAACTTGATTTTATTTTGTGCTTTTCAGTAACGGCTCTCTGTAGGAACTGAACGACAGACTTACATAGAATGAAGATCTTTAAACAGGCAAAAAAACAAAACAAATGATAACTGAAGGGTCGCTCTCAATGGTGAGAATTCACAGAAGACCTGGAGGATCTAATATTTCAACAAGACAAAAGAAATGTTTTATCCAGGGCTGTCAATCAATTAAAATATTTTATCTTGATTAAGAGCACACGTATAGTTGGCGACGACGGGACGTAGCTGATGACAACGGGACGTATAATTGTTGATGACAACGGGACGTATAATTGGTGACGACGGGACGTAGCTGATGACGGGACGTAGTTGATGACGGGACGTAGCTGGCGACAACGGGACGTAGTTGATGACGGGACATACAGCAGTTGGTGACGACGGGACTTAGTTGATGATGGGACGTAGTTGATGACGGGACGTAGCTGGCGACGACAGGACGTAGTTGATGACGGGACGTAGCTGGCGACGACGGGACGTAGTTGATGACGAGACGTACAGTAGATGACGACGACGACAGGATGTAGTTGCTGGCGGCGACGGAACATAGTTGATGACGAGACGTACAGTAGTTGGCGGCGACGGGACGTATAGTTGGCAGCGACGGAATGTAGCTGACGACGACGGGATGTATAGTTGGTGATGACTGGACGTATAGTTGGTGATGACCGGACGTATAGTTGGTGATGACGGGACGTATAGTTGGTGATGACGGGACGTACAGTATGACATGGTCGGTACTGATGGATTCATCAGGTTTTCTAGTTTCATATGATACCAGTATCTTCACTCTAGCTTTAAAACTGAGCTTCTACGACCTAAAAATCTTAAGTTGCGTTAAAGAAATCAGTTCCGTTAAAATGATTTTGCGTTAATGTGTTATCGCGTTAACTTTGACAGCCCTAATAATATCATCTGTGAATAAAATAACTTCTAACCATTGAATGCCCCTTTAAGGACAAAACATAGAGATCTGAATAAACAGAGCTTAAAGGAAGTATATATATGTTTTGATTTGAGGTTTGGTAAACGGTTCTTGCCGTCACTAAGTAGTTCTTAGGCAGATGTGACTATCTAGACTTCATTCTGCCAGAGGTGCATTAGGTTCATTTAGACGTCATTATATTTAGATCGTCTCTCAGAATCGTTTTGTTCCAGCTGCTTCTTGCTGCTCACTGGTTTTATATTAATTCATTAGTAATAATAAAAAGACTCGGCTAAATTGAGAAGAAGCTCAGCGACACATTGAGGTAATTGTGCTGGGTTCAGGGGTCATGGTTCATTGTGCTTCATTCATTTTGGTTCATGTTGTCGGGTCTGAACAGTACACCTCCTGTCCTTTATGTATAGATACATGCTTGTTCCACAATATCAGAGAAAATAATCCTCACGCCTGAAGCATTAAATAAATGTTTAAATCAATCAAAGAGCACACACGATCAAATCTATGTACATCTACAGATTCAACATTACCATCAAAACATTAAAACAGTTTATCAGTAAAACACCACCGTTCTCTCTCTCAACTTTAACCGTTGGAGCAGCAGGTGTTTGATATTAATTCACTTCATTGTTTTATTGTCTTTAAAGGGACATTATGCAGTTGATCCTTTATTAAATCCTACCAAAGAGCTCTATTCTATTCACCTTGTTGTGTTCTCACTTCCGTTTAGAGCAGAAGTGCCATTATTTTAGCTTAGCGTCGCCAGTGTTAACGCATCGATGGTTATCATCTTTTACTTGCCAAAAAGCTGTTTTTCAGCCTTAGAAAAGCTGTTACGTTTTAATGTTTTTTAGGCGAGAAAGCGACCATTTAGATTTCCAATATTTGAAATTTGCACCGATGTTTTGGAAGCTGCTGGCTGTGTGAGACCAGCCGGTCAGCGTACAAAAGCTTTATGCTACAGGAGCTTTAACCAAGCTGAATGTTTGTATAAACAGACCCTAACCAGTCCCATGACTCTGAGACCCCCCCACATAAACACAGCACCTCCCTCCTCATCATCAAGTTAACTCTGAAGGTTTTTGGGGGTTCCCTCCGAGGGACTGGAGCTGTACTGGTGTTCAGGAACTTCATGGTGGTGGTTCATGTGGATTTCAGTTCTGGTTTAACGTGCAGGTTGCAGTTCATACGCGGTTCCTGTTTGTGTTTTCATGTTGTTGTTTTTTTTTAACGGGCATCATCGCATCTGTTCATGTTTTAAGTTGTTTAGTAGAAATAAGTGAATGTGAAATGGAGCTGTGATGACTCTGGTGTCCAGAGGAGGAGGAGGAGGAGGAGGAGGAGGAGGAGGAGGAGGAGAAGTAGTATTTCTACCGGCTACAAGTTGTTCAGGAGGATATTTAATAACGCTGTGACACTTGTAATGCAAATTATCACTATGAGGCTTTTAGCTGTGAACAAACATCATCCACCACTTAAAGCTCTGGGATGTTCTGCAGCTCACAGGAACATCTGGAGGATTCATTTTGATGTTTGGCAGCTGGTTGCAGGACACCTGGTTTAATGTGCAGCTTGAAGAAGCATCATTAGAATGGAAGATAACATAAAATAAATAATGTAATGTAGGGCTACATGATTATGGCCAAAATCATGATCACGATTATTTATCACAATAATTCATGGGTTTTAGCAACAAATTTATTATTTCTCTCATCGCCCTGTCGGGGATTATTTCACAACAATGACCCGCTAGCTGTACATTATCCCGCTTATTACACGGCTACTTACTGGAGAAATCAATGCTTTGACACAAAAACAGTCCTCCAGAGTCCGACATCAGAGCTGCGCCCATAGCAACGGTCTGTTATACGTAGCAACGGTTTGTTATACGTAGCAACGGTCTGCTATAAACGGTCTGCTATACATAGCAATGGCCTGTTATACATAGCAGCGGTCTGCTATACATAGCAAAGGTCTGTTATACAGAAATTACAGACCGCAGAACATCGTGATTGACCTATCAGAATCGAGTATTGAACACAGCCGTGTAATAAATTGTGATATGAAAAAATACAGCAATATTCACCATAAATTTTGTAGGCTACATTTTAAAGTTGAATGCTTCAACGTGGTGCACTTATGAGCAAAATGAAGAGACCAGTTAAACATTTTTGTGCTCTAGTAAACAATTTAATCATAAACACTTTGTTTGTATAGATATGGATGGTGATGACAAAAATGTCACACCCACAAAGCATGGCGAACAAGACGGGCTCCGTGTTTCAAGACGGGTTGGATGGGTTGCAGACATCGCCGCAGACACCTCATTCAATTTTCGATATATTACACGGTAAATGACAGTGTTTGAATTACACTGTAGCTTCTGCGGGAGGGAGGGTACTGTACACGGTACTGTACTTTGTTATTGTCATCTATAGTGGTTATTTTCATAAAAAAAACCCAATTCAAATGATTATGATTATTTAAATATTTGCTTTGATTAAAAAAAATCTTGGGAAGTTGTTATGAAGTTAAACAGGTCATAATTCTCCCTCTTATATCTATTTTATATTGATGTGAAAACATCTCCTGGATTCATTCAAGTTTCTCTCCAAAAGCTTAATTTTACGAGATTACATTTGAACGCATCATGATAACGTTGTAATTAACCTTCGCCCAACAGTCATTTTGTTGAGCAGACGCCTCATAATAATAACTTAATGGCACCTCTGTTAACGTTAGTAGCTCCGTTATTTATCCAGTCAGGACTGTGCTGCTAACGGCTGCTAACGGCTAACGTTACTAACTCTCCTGTTGATTTAAACACAGATTTGTTGTTCACAGTGTCGTTTTATCAGGGAAAAGGTGGTATGTGAGCCATGCTCACTTTTGCCTTGTTGTTGGAAGCCCAAATCGTGATCGTGATTAATATTCGATTAATTGTGCAGCCCTAATATAATGCATAAAATAGATACAAAATATGTAATCACATTTGTATCTTCTATTAGTGTGGATATGATGTATGACAGAATGCAGATAAGTCCAGTTATCATTTTCATGTTAGAAAATACATAATTACTGAAAAAGAAATGAACTCCACTGAGAGATGGATAACAGTCAGCGGAGTCCGTAATGTGAAGTTGACTTCAGACAGTCCATTTCCTACGTTTGCACGCACACAGGAAGTGGGGTTGAACAACGTGTCTCTATGCACTGTAGTAACCTGGAGTGTCTGCTGGTCGTCTGGCGTCTTCACAGTCCCGATGAGACTCCTGGGAATCACTGCGCCCGTCCAAGAAATAGTTCCAGCTCGTAGAAAAACACAACTTTGTCTTTTTAAAACAGGTGGAACGACGTCATCCTGTTTACGCATCTTTCTTTTTCTTTTGATTTTGTTTAGTGTGTAAAACGCCGGTTTGCATCACTTCCTGCAGAGCGCTAAATCTTTTATAAGGAGGCGTGACACGCCATATGATGACACACATGAGGACGGGCGGCCACATGACAGATTCATGGAACTGTAAAATATTCATACTTTGTGATTCCCACCCGCCCACGCTGCCTCTTCTCCTGCTGCTGCAGCGATGCACTCCTCTTCCTCTTCCTCCTCTTCCTCCTCCTCCTCGGCCATTTGGTGTTGAGTCATACATGTAACAACAAGCAGTCAAGTGTGTTTTTAAAGTGACGTTCTCTGAGTTTAGAACAAAAGCTGAAGCAGGGTCTTGTTGTGTGATGAAACTGAAGACGTCAGCGGCGCCTTCACGTGTTGCTCACTTGGTATATATTTGTTCAGAGTTTGTGGTCTGATGTTCAGTAGGACGCCTCGACGCTGAAATCATTTGTCAATTAATTAGCTGATTAGCTGATTACTGTTCCAGCCTCTCAAGACGTAAGAATTTGATGCTTTTCTTTGTCTTCTGTCACAGTAAACTGAATATTTTAAGGTTTTGGACAAAGCTAGTGGCTTGAATATAGTTTTAAGGTAACTGTGTTGGGACATTAAACTCTTTCCTGGTTGTTTGATTTATCGAAAACATAATTGGCAAATTAAACAATAATGAAATTAAGTAGAAATAGTCCTGTACATTTGTATTAATATTCTACTCAATAATAGATGATATTTCAATGCAACGTAGAGATTGAAGTAGAGGATGAGAGCTTTACAACATGTTTAATCATGGAATATAGATATTTTAGTGTAAAGGTTATTATGGTAAAGCTAAATTAATTTTTTTCTGTGGTCTCTGTTGTGTAGTTCAGTTTATTTTGAATTTTTTCAGTCTTTTAATTTGCTTTCTTTATGCTCATTATTTAGTTAAATGTGTTATTTTTAATAACATATTTATATATATATAAAAACACATCATAAAGAACAGGTATTTTAATGTTGCCTTCACTTGCTGTTGGAATATACAGATTTTTATGATTGAAGGTTCACGAACAACTCAATTAAATAGCAAACAGGACTGGGCAAATGGGAGATGCACTAATGTCGTCTACATTACTGAGATGTCACATTGAGAAAACATAAAACAACTCGTTTATTATTCCCAAAACGCTGCTGTAGTACTCCATATAATACATGATGTCATTTAGTTATTACAGTTTTATAAAGGACTTTTTTTTAAAAGTGTGAGTCTTACATAAAATTGGCTTTTTAGTTACAAGAGTAATTGTACTTAATTACCTCCTCCTTTGGTTGTTACTGCTCAGGATGAGTGTAAAGAGGATTTCCCACAGCTCGTAAACGCAGCTTCAGGGGTTCAGTGAGTCCTGCTCCCGCTGAGCTCCGGATACCGGGAGGATGGAGGAGGACCGGGGGATGGAGGAGGAGGACTGTGGGATGGAGGAGAAGGACCGGGGGATGGAGGAGGAGGACTGGGGGATGGAGGAGGAGGACCGGTGGAGGGAGGAGGACTGGGGGAGGGGGGAGGTGGCTCTCCGGTGAGCACACACTCAGTCTCCGGTAGATAGTGTCTGTCGGTCGGTCGGTGTGTGTGAACGTGACGTTATTAATGAAGACAGAGACTTAATGAAACGGTGAAACTGCCTGGCTGGAGCTGGCGCAGCAGGACGGGGGACTCGATGAGATGCCTGTGTTGTTCCTGGGCTTTACTCCCGGCTGGGAACGATGGACTGCATCTGTATTGTCACGACTAAGGTAACCTGAAAGACCTCCATTAAATACCAACACACAAACACTGTAGACGGCGAGTTCACTCACTTGTGAGTCTGTGTTCAATTCGGCGTACATCCCATCCACCAAACAACACTTATGTCATTACAAAATCTACTTCTCTGGGAACTGTTCGCTGTTCAACCCAACGGTCTTTATCCCACTAATGGAGGCTGGAGATGAATTTTGGCGATGACATTTAAAAAAGTTAAGTTTGTAGGTAAATGCAGTAAATCATTACGGATGATATCACTGCTGAATTGAAAAAGACCACTGTCGACATATGAAGACTGATATCTTGTGATCTAATGTGATTCTTAACGGACAAGTGAGGAATTGTTAATATGTGATATTTCTTAATGCTAGTTTGGCGTAGCGTTTGTCTTTCCTGCAGCTTCAGTTGATTACACTGCTAATATGTCTCCTTTTTCTAACGTTTCTGTCGCCACTACAGAAACGTTAGATAACTGTTTAAATAAGCTAACGTTGTTTGACATTTCTGACCAATAACTTACAGTCTAAACTGTGCCTTTGTATTGATTACTGATACTTTATGTTGTTATTAATGATGAAAAGCTCAGCACCTTTTTGCTCCTCTTATTTGAAGTCACCTGATCAACCTTTGAGTTAGTAATGTGTATAATGTGATGTCATCTCTCTGTGGCTGCTGTGTATCTTTAGTACTGAAGGAGGAAAAGTCCATCTTTCACCTCCCACACATTATTTCAGGTCAGGTGGGCGCCCTTGTGCCTCCGTATCATCCAGGATGCTGCTGGTATTATTCCATGATGGATGCACTCCTGGAAAAACCTGGAAAAACTTTAGAGTAGTTTCTCAGATCTTGGAAATCTGAGATGAGGGAAAGGCTGTGTTCAGGTGTGTAGTGAGTTCAGATGGTTTTTAATGGTTAAAGGTGTTTTCACTGGATGATCGTCTTAGCGGATATGATCCAAGAAACGTCCACCCAAAATCATTTTTGTTATATTAATAAATTGGTTAGTAAGGGAAACGGTTCTTCCGTTTTCTCTCTTCACGGTTAGATGTTTGAATAAATCAATTCACTGTCAACCATGTTTTAATCAATCACAGTCCATTGACATATTTTAACGTAATAAATATATTTTTACCGTCCCGTAACATAAATATTTTTTTATCGTCAGGTAACAAATGTTTTTTTTTTACCGTTTACTTATGTTACATGATGGTAAAAAATATGTATCCTATTTTCTTACCATCTTCTAACATAAATAATTTTTTTTTTACCGTCCCGTAACCGAAATACATATTTTTTTACCCTCATGTAACAGATATTTTTTTTGCTATTTACAACATCTAACATAAATATACATTTTATTTTACCATCTTGTAACATAAACACATATTTAAATAATTAATGTAAAATAATAATTAATTATTATTATTATAAAAAAAATATATTACAATACAAAAATTAAATAAAAAGAACGCCTGTCCTGGAGGATGACTTGCCGAACAGATCAGGAGCTCTGCTGCGTGATGGCAGGATGTGAACGTGACCTTTCTCACTCTGTGTTAAACACGTGTTTACGTGTCTTTGACTCTCGGTGAGTCTGTTTTGGCGGTTTCTGAAGTTATGTTGAGGCGAGGCGGCTGATTCCCCTCGCTGTCTGATGTGGTCGGTATCGTGAGCAGTAGCGTCGTCCTGAGACGAGACTGACCCCAAATTCACACCAGAAAACAGTCGCACCTTATAAAAATGCCAAATATTTATTGATTACAATGCTATAATATTAATATATTAATATTAATATTAAGGTTAGGGTGCTTTTTGTTCCATAATATTATGAAATCGATACTTTTGACATAAAGTAAGAAGTCTAAATCAGATTTATGCTCTGGTAGCTTCTAACGAGACATTTTTATTATTATTATTATTATTATTATTATTTTTATTATTATTATTATTATTACTGACCAAACAATAATCATTTAATGTAAAAATAATTTAGATGAATCAATGATGAGTTCTATGTTGCAGTGTTTCATTACTACTCGTACTACAACCAGCTACTACCAATAATAAGAATAACAATGTTATTTCTCTTATTTTGTAAAGACCTCGTGTTTAACGTCACCTGTTCTTCTGGACCAATCACATCCCGACAGCGTGTTGGTGTCCAGACAAACGGACACAATAACAAACAGCTCTGATATTCAGTAACGAGTCAGTCAGCTGTGATTTCAGTCCCTAAGTCCCTGATGTGGAGGCAGGCTGAGTCCTGGACCTCCTGCTGGTTCTGGGATCAGATCCCCTCCAGGCCTCTTCATCTCTTCTCTAAAATCCCATTTCCGTGTGCCGTGTCGTCGTCCTGCTCGCCTCTGATCTGCTCTCGGCTCCAAAATCCTCCCGTTCTGCCACTTTCTCCTTAACCCTTGTGCCTCACTTTAAAAAAAAATGTTGCTCCGATGTCCTCACGCCGACCTTCAGCCGGACGACTTTTCATCTGATTTCACTGTCGCAGACAAATTTCCAGAATAAAATCACGTGAGCTCTGTTAGAGTTGTGGCGTGCTCCCCCCTGATCTCGATTTGTTTAGTGTAAATGTTGGACGCACCAAGCCGGCATCAAAGAACTTGCGGCGACGAAGGCCACAAGTTGCGTCGCCTCACGACGCCTTTGTCGCAGGCTAAAAAGTTGCACTCGAACACACCGCAAAGATGACAGCCGGTGGCCGACTACCACGTACGTTCTGCGCCTTAACGTTAGTTTTTACTTTGTACTGAAAGTTCAGGAAGGACGGATGGATGAAGTCATGGAGACACGTTAAATAAACACTCAAGTTGCTCCTCCATCTCTGAGCTCCATCTCACTACTACTTTACGCTTCACGTTTAGCATTAGCTCATACGTTAACCGCGGCTGCCATGACGGCGGCGGTGGTCATCCTTCCTCCTTCAGTCAGCTTGGTTCTCTATCGGCTGTTGTTCTTTCCCACGTGACCGCGTCATCGGCTGTCTTCGGGGATCCCCACACACAACAGGAGATCCTATCGTAAATATTCAACATGTTTAATATTTTAAATCGGTGCGGCGAGTATGAACCTCCGAGCCGATCGGGGGATGTATAAAACACTCTACCTCACACCACAGGAACATCTGGAAAGATCATCTTTATAGAACCATCAAACAATCAGGACTTTGCTGACGATCGTCAGGAGGAATCAGGACCAAAATCAGCTTGATTCTGGTGTAGTGTGGACCAGACGTTAGGCTCTCGCGTCACGTCACATCCGTTGGATTTCCCCCCCAAAAAACTGGCCCGGGTTCCATCCATCCATCTTCAACCGCTTATCCGGGTTCGGGTCGCGGGGCAACAGCTCCAGCAGGGGACCCCAAACTTCCCTTTCCCGGGCCACATTAACCAGCTCTGACTGGGGGATCCCGAGGCGTTCCCAGGCCAGTGTGGAGATATAATCTCTCCACCTAGTCCTGGGTCTTCCCCGCGGCCTCCTCCCAGCTGGTCGTGCCTGGAACACCTCCAAAGGGAGGCGTCCAGAGAGCATCCGTACCAGATGCCCGAACCACCTCAACTGGCTCCTTTCGACGCAAAGGAGCAGCGTCTCTACTCCGAGTCCCTCACGGATGACTGAGCTTCTCACCCTATCTCTAAGGGAGACGCCAGCCACCCTCCTGAGGAAACCTATTTCGACCGCTTGTACCCGCGA
Source organism: Sebastes umbrosus (assembly GCF_015220745.1). Lineage (NCBI taxonomy): Eukaryota > Metazoa > Chordata > Actinopteri > Perciformes > Sebastidae > Sebastes > Sebastes umbrosus. The sequence continues at coordinate 32,882,459 of NC_051280.1, read as the reverse complement.
TCTAGCCCTCATGACCATAGGTGAGAGTAGGAACGAAGACTGACCGGTAGATCGAGAGCTTTGCCTTCCGGCTCAGCTCTCTTTTCGTCACAACAGTGCGGTGAAGCGAATGCAATACCGCCCCGCTGCTCCGATTCTCCGGCCAATCTCACGCTCCATAGTCCCCTCACTCGCGAACAAGACCCCGAGGTACTTGAACTCCTTCACTTGGGGTAAGGACTCATTCCCTACCCGGAGTAGGCAATCCATCGGTTTCCTGCTGAGTTCTTCACATTAAAAGCGGTCTACAGGCTGATAGAGGAAACCCAGGAAGTCGTGGGAGGTCTCATTGTTTGGTTACAACCTTTAAAACATGTTTTATAAGTGTAAAAACGTACATACAGTCCCTTTTTAATGTTGGGATGTTTTTCTTCCCACACGTCTTCGTCTGTGCTGAACAGACAGACGTTACTGCCTCAGGGGGTTTGAACCCCCGCCCCGCCCCGCCCCGCCCCCGACAGACAAGGTGTTAGAGCCTCAGGTGCAGCCTGTGTGTTTGTAGGGCAGTGCCTCAGTGTTGGGACTATTTCCAGCTCCTTATTAAGTGAGTGCTGCAGCTCTGTGGCTCAGCAGAACCAAACACAGTCAGCTCAGTCTAAATAAAGTCGCTGTGCTGCTGCTGCTGGTCACGTTCCTGCAGACACACCAACAGCTCAGGACGCCTCCACGCTGACGACTCACGTCTGAGGACAGGGGTTACATGTTTAAACAAGGGCTGTCAAACGCTTACAATATTTAATCGCACATTATTTCTCTGTTCAAAATGTACCTTAAAGGGAGATTTGTCAAGTATTTGGAGTCACAGGGAAAGGAAATGTGCCACATGCAGCTGTTTTTATTTCGGTGGTTTGAGACGTGGGAGCGTTGTTGTTTCGTTGTGACTAACTTCTGCACTCGGTGTTCCACCTGTTGAACGCTGCTCTGGTATCTGATGAGCTGATGGATGACGAGCAGGTCTGCTTGCACATCTCACTCTGCGTTGTTTACTGTAATAATCTTTGCACGTGTTTGTTTCCAGTTAGGACTGTGTGTTAGCTCAAATACTTTTCAGTTCTGCTTTTAAACCCACAGAAAGTTTGCAGACTAGAGTTGACAAAATCCATTAGGGGTGGGAAGTATAAAACATAACATGTCCCTTACAATTTAAAAAGAAAATACCACTAATCTGTGGGGGAAATGTTTTTTATTCTTTGATTTTTGGGTTGCTGGATAATAAATAATTCCTGAATATTTGACTTCAGGACATCTCTGACTACATACATGCTGAATATCAAACATTTTTACTGGATTCATTTAGAGATTTTACAAAGTAAAAGTCCCTAGAAGTGTGTGATTGTACTTCTTCCCCATGGTCTAGTGTAAAAAAAAGTGAACAAAAACCGCAAAAAAATCGCAATACATATCAAATCAGCAACAAAGTATTGTGATAGAATCGAATCTGGAGTTAGGTGTATCGTCCTAGCCTTAATAAACAAACAATAAAATAAAAAATAATTAAAATCTAATATAAACTATAAAATTAAAACAAAAATAAAAAATAGGATTAAATACATAAAACTGAAAAAATAAAACTATAAAAGTAAATATACAAAATCTTGTTACTAAAATAAATATATAATAAAATAAAATGTTATATAATAAATAAAATAAAATACATATACTGTTACTAAAATAAAAACATTACAAATATAAAAATGATATATATATATATATATACATATATATATATATATATATATAAAAAACAAAATAAAAAATAAAATACTGCTACAAAAATGAAAATATAATAGAATATAATGGCATATGAACAATAAAATAAAATACTGTTACTAAAATACAAATATAATTCAAAGAAAATAATAAAATATAAAGCAACAATAAAATAAAAAATATTTAAATTCTAATATAAACTATAAAATTAAGACAAAAATAAAAAATACGATTAAACACAAGACTGAAAAAATAAAACTATAAAAATAAAAAAATTAAATCCTGTTCCAAAAATAAATATACAATAAAACATTTGTATATAATCAATTAAATGAAAAATAAATAATGTTACTAAAATAAAAACATTTAAAAAAAATAAAAAAATGATATATAAACAATAAAATAAAATAATCTTGCTTAAATAGAAATTAAATTAAAAGAAAATAAAAAATATATAAACAAACAATAGAATAAAAAAATATGTAAGCTCTAATATAAACTCTAAACTCATGACAAAAATAGAAAATAAAATTAAATGCAGAAAAAAATAAAACTAATAAATAATAAAATACCGTCACTAAAAAAAAAAAGATTTACAAAACTACTTGTATAAATCTAGATATCAAATTATATGTTGAATAAATAATTATATAATAATAAAAACGGCTAAAATAACCCTCCCAAAGGGTGACAGGTGACTCCATGTTTTTATATTATTTTTAAAGCAGCCGTCTCACCCTATAACTCGCCGTGGCCTTCAGCTACAGCAGCCTGTAATTAACATAAATAATTAAGTCACGTTTCCCCCCGAGAGCAGTGAGCTGCTGATCGGAGCAGAGAGCGGTGACGTGTGTTCATCCATCAACACACCGCAATAATAATAATAAAACTGCTGGTGTGTGTGTGTGTGTGCGTGTGTGCGTGTGCGTGTGTGAGAGAGTATGTGTGTGTGTGTGTGTGGGGGTGTGTGGGTGTGTCTTTCTGTGGTCAGTGTTTCCAAACTCTTTTTTTCTGCCACGACATACTACTAAAAAAATCCAGCAGTCACCCCAGCGTCCCAGTAACCAGTAAATAAACTACAGCTTGTCCGTATAAACATGAAGCTGCTGGCGGCGATGATAAACCCGCAGCTGCTCTCAGAGGAACTACACACTAACTTAGTTTATGCTCCGAACCCGTGACAGGTGATTTTACTTCAACAAAACACATCAACTTTAGCTTTATAGCCCCTCCCTAACTGAGACGAAATAGCCTCGACTCAGACGTCTGTTACATGCAACAGCTGCAGCATCAACTATTAAAAAGAAAGTATAAAACCTGGGTATAATTTTGCCGACTATTTTCGATTTGCACCTTATTGATATTGTATATTTACACTCTTTCCCTACTTTATACTGCAGCCGCTGCACAATAATGATAACTGTGCATGATAAAATATTTAAAGGTTTAGGGCTGTCTCCTGATTCAATATGTATTGGGGTTCAATATTACAATTTATTATGATTTTTGTTAACTTTTTTACCACTAGACCATGAGAAAAGTTGAGTCATCCACTTCTAGGGACTTTTACTTTGGAAAATCTCTAAATGAATCCAGTAAAAATGTTTGATTTTCAGCATGTATGTAGTCAGAGATGTCCTGAAGTCAAATATATCAGTCATTGTCAGGAATTATTTATTATCCAGCAACCCAGAAATCAAAGAATAAAGACATTTCCCTCACAGATTAGTGGTATTTTCTTTTAATTTATAAAGGACATGTAATGTTTTATACTTCTGATGAATATAATCCAATCAATCTGATTTCCATAGATGTATTTTGTATATACAGTTCCCTTATTTTGAAAACCTGACGTAGTTACTACTTCCTCTAACTTCTCCAAGGTGGTCTCTAGCTCTCCCGTCAGCTCCGTTCTCTTTATCCATCCATGGTCAGCTCCATCGGGGCCGTTTCAATGCAGAGAACAGAAATATCAGTATCTGGGTGCTCTACAGTCGTAGCGTCGGCCCATTTGACCACGGAGACGAGAGCAACGGCCGGCTTGACCGCTACGTTACCGCGATACGATAACGTTTCCTGTCCGTGAGAGAGTTAGCATGCAGCTTCAGCTCTGCTCTGTCTAGCTCTGCTTTTCCTGTCAATGTGTGAAACCCAAAGTGTTTCCATCCTTTACTGGATGTGTAGTGTTTACCACGCTGGATTTAACATGGGAGGGTGCAAGTCGTATCCACGACGACCCTCCAACGTTTTAGACTTTCTGAGGTTTGTTTTGGTTGACGGATACGGAACGGATATGACGTCACGTTACTCAGACTACAACAATAAAAGCGGTAACTTCCTTCTACCTCCACATAGACTCAGATGAAGTAAAAATGTCACGGTCACGCCAACACAACAACCTGCTCTGAGTGGCGTCGAGGTCCGCGGTGCTCAGAGTGTGTTGTCAGAGGCCGATGTGCCCTGAAGGAGGCCACAAGCCAAGAGGAGCATCCATGCGTGTTAAACAAAACACTCACACATACACAGAGAGAGGAGGCTGCCAGCAGACTGCAGGGAGGTGAGGAGAACAGAAGGAGAGGCTAGAGAACAGAGAGGATGCTGGGAAGGCGTGGGCGGGGCGCTCTCGGATGAAACAGAAAGGGAAGAAGGGGATGGGGGGACTCTGTTTGGTGTACAGTCTGGATGGCAGTGACCTTTGACTTCCATCGCGGTGTGATGACATCACTTGTTCTTTGTAGAAATGAGCTAGAAGTTAAATTGGCAGGTTTTCAATGGAAGTTTTGAATTGTGTTTTAATCATGGATGTATAGAGAGAACTGGATCCAGCGTTGGAGGCGGGGCCCCGGTCATTCCTATGAGAGTTGCTCAGTGCAGATGAAGCCTAAATGACTCGACTTCCATCTGGTAAAGCACCCGGATCTTGGCGGAGTAGCGTCCGAGATGGTTGGCGGAGTAGCGTCCGAGATGATTGGCGGAGTAGCGTCCACTCGGTCACGTGACTTGGTCACGGGGTCCCAACGTCACGCCGTCGTCACGGCTTGGCGCTCCAGCCTCGGTCTGGGTCTCACCCACATGAACGGAGGAAGGGAAATAACTCTGGATTCAGCTGTTAGTGCGCTTTACAACTTTAAAAACAACATTTTTTAAATAAGGACTATTAGAGTGTTCGTACTGGGGAGTTGATTCACCTAAAAAAAAAAGATCCTCTTAGTTACAGACGTCTCTTTCCCAATGTTAGTCTATGGGAATAAGTCTTTTTGGGCCCGATGGCATCACATGACGGACACAGAAGTTGCAGTACCGCCATTTGGCCGCTACGGAAGTCCAGATCGACGACCGGCGCACTTCCCCGGGGGCTTGATTTTAATATTTTAATCTGTGACAGCTACACATGATGACGACTAAAAGTCGGCGTCATGTCAACGTTATTAAGCTTCAAATGATTCGGTACAGCTGTAAACAAAGTGGTGACTCCTTACCTTTGAAGCGGTCATATAAAGTCTGAATATGTGTCCATGCCTTGATTATTTATATTCCTTTAGTTCATCAAAACGTTTTTTCATAAAAAATGAACCCAAGTTGTGAATATTGTCATGTTTAGTCTACTAAGAAATAAGCAAATGAAAGCCCAGGCTATTAATTGCCTTCTGTGGATCTCATGTTTTTGCTCCTTTTAAAGTTTTTTGCGTTGGTTAAACAGACTTATTGTAGTTATAATAATAATAATAGTGTGATGGTTCATTCAGCAGGCGTTTCAAAGAGGCTGATTCTTCCTCCTCTGATCCTCCTGTCTTTTATGGTCGTCCCCCCCCCCCCCGGGTCTCCTCTCTCCATTTGTATTCATGCTGATGGAGAATCTCTGTGGTTTTCCTGCATATTAAACTGAGCTGTCATATCTGCAGCAGCTCTCTGCCGCGCTGAATAATGCATCCGTCTTTGTGTTTCTGTGTGTTTTAGAGAGACAGACTGAGAGATGAAAAGGGGGAGAGAGAGAAAGAAATGTGAATTTTGTTAACATGATCCGTTTCCATTATTAAACCGACCGATCCTTTATGGGAAGAGAACTTAAAGGACAAACATTAGATTTAGTTTCTCTGTGTTGGATTAATGAAGAAAGTTACAACCTTTAAGCCTTTTATCATATCAAACCCTTTTTTTGTTTTACTTCTATTTTATACTACTTTTATTTTCTGCAGTAGACATTCACTGTATTTTAGGGCTGTCAAAGTTAATAACGCGTTAACGCAAGTTTCTTTTAACGTCACTAATTTCTTTAACGCATTAACATAACTTGTGATTTTTAGGTTGTATCGGCTCAGTTTTAAAGCTAGAGTGAAGATACTGGTATCGTAGTAAACTATAAAACCTGATGAATTCATCGGTACCAACCATGTCAGACTAGCTGGTCATGAAGGAGGTTAAATAAAGCTCCAAACTTACGCTTAATGTTGGCAAGGAAAAACTGTCATGTCCATGTTCAAAGGGGTCCCTTGACCTCTGACCTCCAGATATGTAAATGTAAATGGGTTCTATGGGTACCCACGAGTCTCCCCTCTACAGACATGCCCACTTTATGATAATCACATGCAGTTTGGGGCAAGTCATAGTCAAGTCAGCACACTGACAGCTGTTGTTGCCTGTTGGGCTGCAGTTTGCCATGTTATGATTGGAGCATATTGTTTTATGCTAAATGCAGTACCTGTGAGGGTTTCTGGACAATATCTGTCATTGTTTTGTGTTGTTAATTGATTTCCATTTTTTATATTTATTTATTTTTATATTTTTTATATTTATCTATTTATTTATATATTTATTTATTTTCCATTATTATTTTTATATGTATTTTAGATTTTTAGATTTTTTAAATATATATTTATTAATTTTTCATTTCAATTTTTATTTTTTATATTTATTTATATATTTATATATTGTATTATACATAAGTAAGTACATATACTACATATACATACACATACATAAGTACCTGTGAGGGATTCTGGACAATATCTGTCATTTTTTTGTGTTAATTGATTTCCAATAATAAATATATACATACATTTACATAAAGCAGCATATTTATCCACTCCCATGTTGATAAGAGGATTAAATACTTGACAAATCTCCCTTTAAGGTTTGTTTAGAACAGATAAAAATGTGTTATTGATCACGGTTAAATATTTTAATCAGTTGACATGTATGTATATATATATATGTTTATACAATATACAGTAAGATATATTAGACTTCAAACCACAGCTATACAAATATGTGTATAATTACACCTGAAGTCAAGTACTTCAGTAAATAGAGAGGCGTCACACTTGTGTTATTATTCGTGTAATATCCTGAGTTTTCAGAGCTGTATTCTGGATTAAAGTTGATTAACACCTCCAAGAATGAGGGTAATGTGAGCAGATCTGGAACACTTGAGAGTAGAAAGTATTCATTGGATTAGTATTCTGCAGTATTATTAGTACTATGAATAGATTCTGCTCTGCTGCAGTGGGGGAAAAAACAACCCAAATCAAACATGGAAAAAGCAGGAAAGAAGAATATTTTAGGCTCTGGCTTGGAAAACAGAAAGTCATGGAAACCTTTAGAGGAGAAGTTGTAAACTGTGTGTGTGTGTGTCTGGTGGTATGCTGCCCTCTGCTGTAGATGTGTGGTGGTGTATCTGAATATTTCTGCATCCTGGGGTCCCTAAACAGTCTTGAATTACATAAATTGTGTCTCACTGTAAAGCTGAGTGGATCCAATGAGCCCAACTGGATTCATGTGTGATGATGTTAGTCCCCATAGGAGACATTTCATTCACCTCACTGTATAAAATGACCTTGTGGTGACCTCTAGGATAATCACAGCCTCATGAAACTTTACAGCCACAAACTAGAGACCTAGAGCATTCAGAGGATGGATGGATCAGACTAGAGACCTAGAGCATTCAGAGGATGGATGGATCAGACTAGAGACCTAGAGCATTCAGAGGATGGATGGATCAAACTAGAGACCTAGAGCATTCAGAGGATGGATGGATCAGACTAGAGACCTAGAGCATTCAGAGGATGGATGGATCAGACTAGTCTTTATTATTTTGCAGTAAGTAGTCACTATCATATAAGTGTGCTGGATGGTCTATGACCAGCTGCTGTCTGCAGTGTACTCATACATGTACAGACAACTATCATTTTATTGTGATACTAAAGAAAACTTCAAAAGCGTGATGATTCAGCAGCATCTTCTCTTCTATAATTTCTAAGTTTATTTTGGATCATCAGAGATGATATCCTCGGGAAGAGGAAATCACACTGACTGATATCAGCATGTGTTTCAGTGCAGTATCTCTGCCTCCCCTTCTACTCTCTGGCATCCTCCTGTGGACGCTTTAGTCGTTGTCCTGCTGAATGTCCATGGGGCCGGGGTTATCTGAGCCATGTTCAACCCTTCTGTTTGTCAATTCAAATCAGTAATCAATACCCGTCTGATTAAAGAGAGAGGAGATGATAGCGGCATCATCAATGTGTGCAAAAATGTCCCAGAAAGATGCATGTTTTTGGGGATCATATGGTGTAAATATAGTACATAGAGCATTTCCACCTTTATAAAGTGTTAAACTACGTCATGCTGTTACGTGAAGCTGTAATGTAGCCGACGCCAAAACAGAGATTTACAGAACCTCATCATTCAATATGAACCCTTTCTCCTCTTGTCTGTCTACAGTACTCATTTATATGGTGAACCCAGGTTAAGGGTATTTTCTTTTTTTCTCGTAAAGTTATGACTTTATTCTCGTAATATTACGACTTTATTGTGTAAATCTCAGATGTGTTTTCCCTCAATGTGGCCCTAATACTCCGTAGTACATTGTCTCTTTGGCCCTCACTGCATTAGACTTATATACTCTATACTTAGACTATAAACTGTGTTACCTTCATCACAATGATCACATGTTTTGCAGCTCCTTTTGATAGTAAAGGTTGCTGACCCCTGGGTTAACCCTTTCAAACACGCAGTCAGCCCTGGTTGATCCCTTGTGTGAATGAGGTATTACAGACCATAATAACCAAGGTTAAAAAGGAAGTTAGCCGGTCCAGTGTGGACATGCTCTCGTTGTGATGGACTTTGTCTCTTCCCCAAACATTTTGTTGACCTCCTTCGTAAAATATTACTTTAATTTATACGTCTAGATTTTTTAGTTTTTACATCATTTATAAAAACACAAATACGTGACAGAGCATGGACACAATATAAATAAAGAAAATATATCACTCAGCTGATGTGAGCAGTGGAGTCCAGCAGGGGGAGCCACCTTAGTGGTGTAAAATAACAGAGTGAGATGAATGATAAGGAATACATGAAGCATTATAAGCCTCATGTTGGACTTTAGACCACTTTCACTGAGAACCTGAGACAATCCTCTAAGTATTACCTGACGCCACAACCCAGGGACGTACCAGAGACCCGGGTCATGTCAGGTCCATCTGCACAAAGATAGAAGTCCACACAGTGTGAGTCCTGCATTGTGTGTGTGTGTGTGTGTGTGTGTGTGTGTGTGTGTGTGTGTGTGTGTGTGTGTGTGTGTGTGTGTGTGTGTGTGTGTGTGTGTGTGTGTGTGTGTGTGTGTGTGTGTGTGTGTGTGTGGGGTGAGCGATGTGTAAAAAGCAGCAGGGTAAATTTAGAAGAAGGCCATCACATCTGAACCTGTCAGCTGCTATCACTGTCACTGCAAACACTCAGTCTGCACTGCTGGACTGCACTCTCTCTCTGTCTGTGTGTGTGTGCATGCGTGCACGTGCGTGTGCATGCAGCCTGACTCAGGCTTTGATAATGAGGCGCTTCTTAAACAGCAGCAAACCCAGATGGAAGCTAATTGGTGCAAACTGTCCAAAAATGTAATTCACTTTAATGGGAGCTTCTTCTTCTGAGGCCCGTTTGAGGTCGAAACACAAACAGCTGAACTTCCATTTAAATGTCCTGCTCTCCAGAGGATGAACCCTCTGTATATTTAATGCAAACAGGGTAGGGCTCGGTCAATTTTTGTTAACCTTTTTAACACTATACCATGTGGTCAGCAACCTTTACTATCAAAAGATGCCATTTTACACAAAACAGGTGCAGTGAGGGCCAAAGAGCGAATGTACTGTGGAGTATTAGGGTCACATTGAGGGAGATTCTGAGAATAAAGTCAGAATATTACGAGAAAAAAAGTCAGAATATAACGAAATGAAGATGCTAGATCTGTGAACTTTTTGCAATTTAATCATAAACACACTGGTCATGTAGATATTAGGGCTGTCAGCGTTAATGCACATTTGTTTATCTGCCACTAATTTCTTTAACGCAATCGATCTTTCGGAGGTTGTCTCAGTTTTAGAGCTAAAGTGAAGATAGATGAAGTTGATGAATGAAGATTATTGTTATATTACGACTTTTTTTCTCGTAAAGTTATGACTTTTTTCTCGTAAAGTTATGACCTTATTCTCGTAATATTATTACCTTTTTCTCGTAAAGTTATGACTTTATTCTCGTAAAGTTATGACCTTATTCTCGTAATATTATTACCTTTTTCTCGTAAAGTTATGACTTTATTCTCGTAATATTACAACTTTTTTCTCGTAAAGTTATGACTTTTTTTCTCGTAAAGTTTTGACTTTATTCTCGTAATATTACGACTTTTTTTCTCGTAAAGTTATGACTTTATTCTCGTAATATTACGACTTTTTTCTTGTAAAGTTATGACTTTATTCTCGTAATATTACGACTTTTTTTCTCGTGATGTTATGACTTTATTCTCGTAATATTATTTTTTTCTCGTAAAGTTATGACTTTATTTTCGTAATATTACGACTTTTTTTCTCGTGATGTTATGACTTTATTCTCGTAATATTATTTTTTTCTCGTAAAGTTATGACTTTATTTTCGTAATATTACGACTTTTTTTCTCGTAAAGTTTTGACTTTATTCTTGTAATATTATTATTTTTTTCTCGTGATGTTATGACTTTATTCTCGTAATATTATTTTTTCCTCATAAAGTTATGATTTCTTTTCGTTATATTACGACTTTATTCTCGTAATATTTTGACTTTATTGTGTAAATCTCAGATGTGTTTTCCCTCAATGTGGCCCTAATACTCCGTAGTACATTGTCTCTTTGTCCCTCACTGCATTAGACTGATATACTATATACTTAGACTATAAACTGAGTTACCTTTATCACAATGATCACATGTTTTGCGGCTCCAGACAGATTTTGCTCTCAGAGTGACCAGATTTGTGCATTTAACTTGAATATTCCTGTATTTGATATATTCTAATTATTGCATGTCAGTTTCTTCCAGTATTGTGCAGCAGCGCTAAAACAAACCTCCCTGTAGCCGACACCTCGTCTAATTTACATTTCCCCCAACTGTTTTTTTTTTTTAGTCTAAGCTGTGTGTGGGTAGATTTTAATATTTGCTCGGTGTAATTACTGTCACATGTGGCTTTAAATGAGCAGCGGTCCTGTTTCATAGAGAGCCTTTGACTCATTTTAATGTAATATAACGACACCGAGAGCTTCTCTTTCTTCTTCCTCCTCACTTCTCACATTTTCTCTCATCCCGTCTTCACCCTGGATGACTAACTCTCACCGACAGACGGTGGGTGGATGTGTGTGTGTGTGTGTATGTGTGTGTGTGTGTGTGTGTGTGTGTGTGTGTGTGTGTGTGTGTGTGTGTGTGTGTGTGTGTGTGTGTGTGAGTGTGAAACAGTCCAATTAAAAGCCAGCAGAGAGACGAACAGATAAAAGTGACGGACCGACTCACTTCTGTAGTTTTTTGGTCGTCAGTCTCGGGAGGAATCGTCTCAGCTTCCTGTCGTCTCCACCCGGGACGCACACACTGATCAGATAGGTGGCGTTTCCTCTGCTGACTGTCTCCGAGGGAGGTTGTCCCCCCGTCCTCCGTCCGCAGTCTGCAGAGGTTGTTGTCCTCCTGCAGTGCCGGGTTCAGACTACACGTTATAATTAGATTAAAATATTTAATCACGATTAATCGCAAATTAATCCCACATTTTGTATCTGTTAAAAAAAAAGTATTTATAATACTCTTATGTATTTTTAGATTGTTGTAAACTGAATAAAAATTGCGAGTCATAAAATAAATATATAAATAAATATAATACAAGCTGCTAGATGCTAAAAATATGTCTAAAAGCTGTTTTAACCTCTTTTGAAAAATTCGATAATTATGCACAATCTGTACTAATAACTATAACGGCATTATAGAGCTGCTGGTTTCCTACTGGTCAGTCGTTATAGAGCTGCTGGTTTCCTACTGGTCAGTTGTTATAGAGCTGCTGGTTTCCTACTGGTCAGTCGTTATAGAGCTGCTGGTTTCCTACTGGTCAGTTGTTATAGAGCGGCTGGTTTCTTACTGGTCAGTCTGTCTGTAGTCATGTTGTTATTGATCGGTGGTCTGATTGATACCTGAGGCCTCATAGTTACACTGATTCTCCATTTTAGTTCATTACTCCTCTTCCTCATCTACTCCCTTTTTCTCTCCTCTTCCTCTCTCTCCTCCTCTGTCTCTTCCTTTCTCTCAGTTTCTTCTCTTCCTCTCTCTCCTCCTCCTCTTCCTCTGTCTCTTCCTTTCCCCTGGTTAACATCCTCTTCCTCTTCCTCTCCTCCACATCACTGACTCTGTCCTACATCACTCTACCTTCCCTGAGGATACACCCCCACTCTCTCTCTGTCTCTCTCTCTCTCTCTCTCTCTCTCTCTCTCTCTCTCTCTCTCTCTCTCGTTTCCGATGAGTCATGTGACCAACCTCTCTCGCCCCCACCCCCCTCTCCCTGGAGACCAATCACACCCCCACAGAGGAAAGCTTAACACACACACACACACACACACACACACACACACACACACACTAAACACAAGGACTGTCGCTCGCCCGGCTCTCTTCATCATCACCACTCTGTCAGTGTAGAGAGAGAGAGAGGAAGAGGGAGAGAGAGGAAGAGGGAGAGAGAGAGAGCGGAGGCAACAGGGAGAGAGGAGCAAAACAAGAGAACGAGGGAGAGAGGAGTCAAGGCGACCGCCTGAGAGGAGGTCAAGAGGGAGAGGAATATATTCTACCAGAAGAAGAAGAAGGAGGAAGAAGAGGAGGAGGAGGAGGAGGAGGGGTCAGCGGAGAGGAGGAGGGGGGAGGTTCTCCCTGAATGAAGGAAGAGCTCTGGGAGTCGTTTCCTCCCCGCCGCGATGGAGCGACGCGAGGAATGAGGGCGGATGGTGAGAGCAGGGAGCAGCAGCAGCAGTGGAGGAGGAGGTGGAGAGGATGGAGGTGGAGGCGGAGGAGGAGGTGCGGGGGAAGCCACGGCCGGAGCCGCCGGGCGGCGCGGGAGGAGCCGGCAGCGCTCCCGGAGGAGGCGGCTGTCGGCCAACTGCCCCGGCGCCGACAACATGTCCCCCGGCACCAAGAAAGTGGAGTGTTTCTCGCCCATGCTGTGCCACTGCAAGGTGGCGTGCACCAACAGCACCATCTCGCTCATGTTCGGCTGCAAGGTGGGTGGAAACATCTGGAGGGAGCCGCCGGAGGGAGATCCTCGGCACAGTTCGGGGCTTCACGTGGGTGGGCGTGTGTGAGGTCACGGCGTCGGGGTGCAGTTTGTTTATAAAGCTCTAATTACAAGAAAGTAGAAGGCAGGGTTGTGATTCTCACTGAAGGGAAAGATTGTTGTTAAAATGCTTGAAGGACTGAACTTCATCTGGTTTCGTGTCAGAATCATTCACGATTAATCGATTGGTATGTAAAAGTGCTCGTCTTCAAGTTGCTTATTTTGTCCAAAACTTGAATAAAGTCTGTTTTCTGCAGCAGATCTTCACTCTGGAGGAGCTGAAACTAGAGACGCTTTGGAGCTTTTGCTTGAAAACTGACTCCAACGATTAATCGATTATTGAAACTAGGGATGCACCGATATTTCAGGCCGAGTACAAGTACTTACATTTGGGTACTCTCCGATACCGAGTACCGGTACGAGTACTTCTCTGTGCCTAAAGACCCTCGTTAACAGCCAGCTGGAGGGTGTGAGCGACACACGGCGGGCTGGGGAGTCCCGCATACGAGGCGGTGCGCCGCGACCGGCTCTAGGTCGGCTTGGAAAAGCTCGGGGCGAAGGTGCTTCCCGGGGCCGTGGACAAAGTGCTCGCCGTGCCCTCACTCCCCGCCGGGGAGGGACGGGGCCCCCTGCTCCCGGTGCGGACTGTCCTCAGTGCGCACCAAAACCACGTTGCGTCCCCCAGGGTGGGGCTCGGCCCACGTAAAAGGCGCCAGGGGTCTGCGACACAGCCGACCCGTCTTGAAACACGGACCAAGTGTAACGCACGCGTGAGTCAGAGGGTGCAAGCAAAACCCCGTGGGGGGTGAAAGTGAGGGCCGGCACCCGCCGGCTGAGATGGGATCCCGGGCCCGCGGGGTCGGGCGCAAAACCGGCAGTTTTGAGTTAAATTATAATGTCTTTGTTTTATTTTGGTAGTCTTGTTGTTCGTCATATCTGTCAGAAAATTTGCCTAAATTCGGCACATTTAAAAAAAAAAAAAAATCATTTTTAATTTGAAGCGGCAGACTTTTACTCTCTAGGACTCTGAAAAGGCAGGATCCTACACTTCCCATGATGCATCGTGATTGTTTTTTTTTTTTGTTAAAGGCAGCGTCGTCCCCACAAAACATTTTTCTGTTCAGGTAAACTAGAATGTTGAAACACCTGAAACACTGAAGTTAATCAGAATGGTCGCTGATCCTTTTTCTTGAATTTGAATTGTGGGTCTTTTCTATCAGTAAAAACAACATCAAGTTCATTTATGATATTTCTGAACACGGTGATGAGCAGTTAGACAATCAGACGCGGTGATTTAACCATTAAGGCAAAGTCATTTTTGGGGTAAAATTGAAGCAGCAGAAGACGAGATATCCTGATTTTTTTGTCCATAGTTCGCAGCAAAATCCCAAAACGCCACTAAACGGTGTGTTGAAAAACTTAAAACCTGTAAATTTGTCCATATTAACACGCAGCGTTTTCCCACCAACACAACCTCTAAAACATTCACAGAAACAGGTTTATTAAAAGTGGTGCCAGAGCAGAGATGGACCGACACTCAAGCAGAAACAAAGCAGAGAGGAGACCTGTGTGGGTGAGACAGAGAAACACTGCAGGGCAGTGAACGCATCACAGAGAGAGAGGAGAGAAACATGTGATACAGAAACACAGACGAGCTGAGAAGCACAGAAACATTTCATTCAAACGACCAACATTCAAAAGCAGATTGTGCTGCAGCTCTGCGCCTGTCAGACAGCAGCTGAGGGGGGAAAAGCCCTGTTAACTCGTTGTCACCGAGTGTTTACCGTTTGACCTGACGCGACACGATAGGCCGCCGCGATAGGCCGCCCGCGCCGCTTATCATCTCTGCCTCGGTGAACCGGCCAATCGGAAGCTCTGATTGCAGCGGCGCTGAGGCGTGATTGGCTTGTGGGGGGGGGGAGCGTTGGTGGCATGCACGTGCATGTGTGGTCAACATGTGCTCTGCAGGGAAACACCAACGAACTGAAACCACATGAGATCTCCTGATGGAGAGAAGCTGAATGAGTGTTTGAGATAAACATTAAGGTTGATGCTTTAATATTTCTGACTGCTTTGGTTCTCTTATTCATCCAACAATCCAAGAGACATAGCAGCACACCATTCAGAACGGCAGCACTTCAACTCTACGGGATTAAAGGACATCTTTTTTACATGCAAGCTTTATTTATTTATTTATTTATTATAAAATCTAGTCTGTCAATCGATTAAAATAGTTAATCACGATTAATTGCAAATTAATCACACATTTTGTATCTGTTCTAAATGAACCTTAAAGGGAGATTTGTCAAGTATTTAATACTCTTATCAACATGGGAGTGGACAAATATGCTGCTTTATGCAAATGTTTATAGTTTAGGGCTGTCAAAGTTAACGTGATAACGCGTTAACACAAATTTGTTTTAACGCCACTAATTAACGCATTAATGCAATCAATCTTTCAGAGGTCGTAGCGGTTCAGTTTTAGAGCTAGAGTGAAGATACTGGTATTATATGAAACTAGAAAACCTGATGAATCCGTCGGTAGTGAAGGAGGGTAAATAACGCTCCAAACTTACACTCAATTTTGGCGAGGAAACACTGTCATGGACATTTTCAAAGGGGTCCCTTGACCTCTGACCTCCAGATTTGTGAATGTTTGAGGTTTTTTGTCTGAAGAAATGTCCGAAAATTGTCCAAAATATTTCAGAAAGAAGTCCAAACATAGTCCGAAAAAAGTCTGAAAAAAGGCAGAAGAAAAGTCCGATACTGGTATCATATGAAAATATAAAACCTGATGAATCCAACGGTACCAACCATGTCAGACTAGCTTGTAATGAAGGAGGTTAAATAACGCTGTGAACTTTCATTAAATTTTGGTGAAAACAGTAAAAAACAGCAACGAGTGATAGAAAACTCTGCTCGTTTGTGTGTGACGAAGCTGTGTTAGTGAGGAAAGCTGAAAGGACAGAGACCGACTGACAAACGCTCTCCTGCTCTGAACATGAACTCTGGACTTTGTGGTGTTTCAGGAGGCCTCAGTTATTCTCTCATTGTAGTTTCACATGTTCTCCACCAGCTGTGTCTGATACTCTGGAATGAAGACAGGAAGAAAAGACTTTGTTCACGTTAGTTTATTCATCATGTGAAGCGTCACTTTGTTCACACATCCCATCAGTAAAGTCTGTTAAAGGATTCAATGATCTCATGTTCACCATCAGTTGGTTTGACCAGAATCTCAGCCATGAGAAAGAGAACAATGAATGATCTCCTTATTGATTATGATCAGGATGATTACACTTCTAGAATACCTCAGAACAACAACAACATGTGGTCTGCCAACACACATCAATGTGGTTATAGATCTCTTTACGAAGAGTCTTGTTCTAATTAGCAATCTGATAATTTAACCCTCTGTCCCTTTAAATGACTTCTGTCTATTTCAGTTTACACAACTCAGCAGTGGTATCATAACAATGAGGCTTAAGTCCAGCATAGAGAGGCTCAGTGAATGTGGTCTGGACTCTGTGGAGGAGAGTCATGGTTTCAGAGACGCTGTAGAAGGACAGAATACCTGCACTGTGATCCAGGTACACTCCTACTCTGGAGGACTAAGGACCTGAGATGGGAGTTTGAACACTGTTGTACCAAAATCTATAACTGTTATTGTTACAATCTAACATCCAAGATTTGTCATTGTATCCAAATTCACATTCATCCGTATTCCCTGCTCTGCTGATACTCTTGTATGTGACTGCTACCTCAACTCCTGTCCCTCTCCACTCCACCTCCCAGTAACAACGTCCAGTCAGACTCTCTCTACTCAAGACCTGAAACTTATCAGTGAATCTGTCTGGGTGACTAGAATGAGACTGTTCTTCTCTCATTAATGTTACTTTTCTGTTCCCCTCAGATAATAACAGCTCTGTGTTTGCTGTGTTTGGATCCAGTTTGATTTCTCGTGAATATTTTAAGAATCCAGCTCTGGTCTTGGGCTCTGGTTGTGACAGTAAAACATCCACATTAGACACTGTCCATGAGACGTTTGTCCATTTCTCTCTCAGAACGTCCTGTAGTTTATCTCTGACTTCTGACACAGCCGCCGTCACGTCCTCAAAGTAGCTCAGAGGACGGATATTGATGCTGGATGAGTGTGTAGACTCGCTGAGCGGTGACAGTGACTGGTAGTTGATTAGAAACTGGTTGTGATCCTCTGTGTGTGACAGCAGCTTCAGCTCAGCGTCTCTCCTCTTCAGCTCAGTGATCTCCTGCTCCAGCTTCTCCTGAAGCTCTTTGACTCGACTCACTTCACTTTTCTGCTGGGATCTGACCTGCTGCTTCACATCACAGCTTCTTTTCTCCATGAGACGGATCATCTCGTTGAAGATCTTCTCACTGTCCTCCACTGCTTTATCAGCAGAGCGATTGACGGCCTCCACCTCCTGTTGGAGCAGCTTCACATCTTTCTCTCTGTCCTGGATCCTCTGCTGGATGTTGAGTCGACTCACCTCCAGCTCTCTCTGCCTCTCGGTCCTTTCTGCTGCAGCTGAGACGGTGTCGTGGCCTTTATGTTCATCCACAGAGCAGAGATAACAGATACACTGCTGATCAGTACGACAGAACATCTTCATCACCTCATCGTGACGAGAGCAGATGTTCTCCTGGAGCTTCTTGGAGGGCTCCACCAGCTTGTGTTTCTTTAATGGAGCCACATCATAATGAGGCTGGAGGTGTTTCTCACAGTAAGAGGCCAGACACACCAGACAGGACTTGAAGGCTTTCAGTTTCCTCCCAGTGCAGAAATCACAGGCCACATCTTCAGGTCCAGCATAGCAGTGATCAGCAGGAGCAGCTTGGAGTCCAGTCTTCTTCAGTTCCTCCACTAAATCTGATATTATGGTGTTTTTCATCAGGACAGGCCTCGGTGTGAAGGTCTGCCTACACTGAGGGCAGCTGTAGATCTTCTTCTCATCCTCTCCATCCCAGAAGCCTTTAATACAGTTCATGCAGTAGTTGTGTCCACAGGAAGTAGCCACCGGATCCTTCAGTAGATCCAGACAGATCGAACAAGAGAACCTTTCGTGGTCCAGCTGAACTCCTTGCTGCGCCATTTCACCTCTCAGAGACGACGACTGTCTGAGTCTCACTTCCTGAGAAGTGAAACTAGTTTGAGCTCTGATCTAAACAACATGTGCACTGAATGCAGCCTGTCAGCTCTCACTGCACCACCATGTCGGTTACACCCATCTTCAAAACTGTAGATCTGAAGGGGAGGGAACGAGGAAATAAGAGGACAGAGTGCAACTGGGTGTGTTTGAGAGGAGGAAGAGGAGGAAGAGGTTATCAGGCTCTGGTTCATTCCAGGAAGAGGAGCTGCATTTTGTTTTCTCAGTTACAACAGAGCCTCGTGGTTACAACACGCTCTTTAGTTGTGAAATACTTCTCGGGTCGTATTTGTGACGAAACAGAAGAAATGCAACTCTCACAGCTCCAGTTCAGAAATCTCTGAGTGGGGCAACTTTCAGCTGCTTCCTCTTTTGACGGACAGTCTCAACGAGGCAGTGAGCAGACTGCCAAATGCCACCGCAGGAAGACTAGAAATCTACAGTTCACAGGCATATGGTGCTGTTTACGCAACACCACTTGAGTTTACTTGTGCTGAAGAAACACATCTGTTCTGCACGGCGATGTGACCATGTATGAGCAAGAGCTGCACCCACCAAACCACCAAACCACCAAACCACCAAACCACCAAACCACCAAACCACCACGCCATGGCTCAGTCTGAAGGAAAGATTAACCAACGAGGATAAATATTTGTTTATGAAGCTGTTTCACGTAGCAGTGACTTAATACAGCTCTAATCCGGCTGTAAAGAGGGATCATTAAATAGGGAGGCGGATATCAACCGGGGTTATTGTAGTAAACTGAAACTAAAACAAAACTGAGCAGAGAAAATAGTGTTAGTGAACTGAAACTAAATAAAAACTATATCAAATATCAGTACTAGGGCTGTCAAAAGTTAACACGATTATAACGTGTTAACGCAATTTAGTTTTAACGCCATTGATTTCTTTAACGCATAAACGCAACTTGTGATTTTTAGGTTGTTTTGGGCTCAGTGTTAAAGCTAGAGTGAAGATACTGGTATCATATGAAACTAGGAAACCTAAAGAATCCATCGGTACCAACCATGTCATACCAGCTTGTCGTGAAGGAGGTTAAATAATGCTCCAAACTTACGCTTAGTTTTGGCGAGGGGAAAACTGGCATGGCCACTTTCAAAGGGGTCCCTTGACCTCTGACCTCCAGATCAGTGAATGTAAATGGGTTCTATGGGTACCCACGAGTCTCCCCTCTACAGACATGACCACTTTATGATAATCACATGCAGTTTGGGGCAAGTCATAGTCAAGTCAGCACACTGACACACTGACAGCTGTTGTTGTCTGTTGGGCTGCAGTTTGACATGTTATGATTGGAGCATATTGTTTTATGCTAAATGCAGTACCTGTGAGGGTTTCTGGACAATATCTGTCATTGTTTTGTGTTGTTAATTGATTTACAATAATAAATATATACATACGTTTGCATAAAGCAGCATATTTGTCCACTCCCATGTTGATAAGAGGATTAAATACTTGATAAATCTCCCTTTAAGGTTCATTTTGAACAGATAAAAAATGTGCGATTAATCGCGATTAAATACTTGAATCGATTGACAGCCCTACTATATTTATTATTTGGAGCATTGTTTGGAGCGCTATTACTCTACTAGCTGGTATGACATGGTTGGTACCGATGGATTCATCAGGTTTTATAGTTTCATATGATACCAGTATCTTCACTCTAGCTTTAAAACTGAGCCGCTACAACCTAAAAATCTCAAGTTGCGTTAATGCGTTAAAGAAATGAATGGCATATCTTATTATTGCGTTAACTTTGACAGTCTTATTTTTTAATAACCAGTTTGAACCCAGTTCTGATCGGTGTGTTTATGTATCTCTGGCTCTTGTTTTTCTGATACATATCTGTTATTATTAAGTGCTTTGAGTGGTCGGTCTGTCCTGGAAGGCGTTCGTAATGTTTCTCTCTGTTATTCACGTGAAAAGGATCAGAAGTAGAAGAAGTCGGTTTCAGAGTTTTTCTGGTGAGAAGAGTTAATCCAACACTCGCTGGCTGGCGTGGAGTTCAACATCTTTAATGTCATCTGATCTTATAGCCGTACGTCAGTCTGTTTCCAGCTCTGACACCTTGTGACTTCTTCTCCTCCTTCGCAGGTTATTATCACCTCTCAGGTGAGATCTCAGAGAGCCAGAGCAGTGAAGTGTCTCCCTGAATCTCCCTCTTTAGTGTTAATAAACTCTGCTGTAGAAAACCTCTGATGGGCTCCACTGTAAATGAACCTCCCAGCTGACCTTTTGCCCCCTGGCTCTGATTGGACGGTGGAGGAGGGGTGGAGGGTGTTGGAGTTACTGTATCATGCAGAATTGACCTCTGAACCCTCAGGCACACAGAGAGCCGCTCAGATTACCGCTGCGTGGATCAGGATGTGATCGGTATCTGAAGGATTGGGAAGCTCTTAAATCTGCGACTGGGCGTTGTTGGACGGTCGGATTGAAACGCTGTGATTAACCGCTCTTCTTCTGCTCTATGACAGTTTGATCGCAGCCAGTCTTAATTAAGTCCCATTGATCAGCTGCCACACATCGACTGCTCTCACCACCACGCACTCGATAGATTGTGCTGGAAGTTATCAGTCGTAAAGTGTTTAGTGAGCTGCTGTTTCACAAACATTTTGCTGAAATGAATTGGATGTGTTTTAGATTTAAAAACATCTGGACCGATCCAGGGTCTGAAATCTCCACAACCAACAGTCGAAGGTGGACAACTTGTACTGCAGTACTAGTAGTAATACCACAGTGTAGAAGCAAAAGTCCTGCATTCAAAGTCTTACTTTAAAGCGGCAATCCTTTAGATTTCAGTCCTGGTTGATTTACGATTTCTATTTGAGTGAAAACAGTGAATTTGTGCTCAGAGTTTTGCAGCTGGAGTTTTTTTTGTTGAAACATGAGCTTCACGTTTTCAGAATTATGTGCATAGTTTCTTTTTTTGTTTCTATACAATGGAGAAATACTGTAATACAGCATTTATTTTCCCTCGGAATGTCACCAAAGAACGTATACGGATAAGAAGAGAAAGTCAATTGTTCGTTCCATTCATTGCAACGTCAGCGCCCAGCAGCAGAGCTACGCTTCCGCCATTTTGGACTGAAAGCGACTACCGGATGCCAGTAAAACTAAACTAACTGACAAATCTCCCTTTAAGGTACATTTTTGAACAGATAAAAAATGTGCGATTAATTTGCAATTAATTACGATTAACTATTTGAATCGATTGACAGCCCTAGTTAGAATTTACCTTCGCCCAATACTCATTTTTACTGAATAGAGCCTGAACGCATCATAATGTGGCATCTCCTGTTAACGTTAGCTGTTAGCTCCGTGCAGGACAGCGCTGCCCACCGGCTTCTAACAGCTAACGCTAACTAGCTCTGGTCCTGCCGATTTCAACACAGATTTGTTGTTCACAACGGAGCGTGATCGGGGATGAAATAGGGCGCCTCCGATAGTGAGTTTACTGTGTTCCAAACACGTTTTCTATCGTCCCGGGACGCCGTTAGTCTTGAGCCCCGACGGTGCCTACAGTACTGTAGAAAAACTATTAACGTCACGTTTTCAGAGTTTTGGCATCGACTTGGAACCGAAGTATCGGTTCTCGTGACATCCCTAATTTACATATATTTTAGTCCACTTTTAGCCATTTGATTTTTGTTAGTTTACATATATTTTAGTCCAGTTTTGTCTCTTTTTTGTCGTGTATTTTTCATGTCTTCTCAGCCGTCATAACTTTGGCACCTGATTTTGATTTAGTTTTAGTCTTTTGATGAAAAATGATACATTCATTTTAGTCAAATTTCAGTCATTTGAATTTGAGTTTCATGTTTGTTTTTTTATTTCTATTGTACAGTAACCATGTCGGTTAGGTGTCGTCTGTCGCCTTGTAGTTTTTATTTGTTGGTGACGCATTTAATACATTTTGTCCTAATTCTTGTTTTCGAAGGTTGTCGATGAATATGTTTCGTGGTAGTTCGTCATCGTTGAGGTACATTTTGAACAGATAAAAAATGTGCAATTAATTAAACGTGATTTTAATCGATTGACAGCCCTATAATCTAATTTATATTATCCTGAGACAGCAGCACGTTTGATTGACAAACAGAAAAGATGGTAAATGGAGAGCATGGACGACATCAAGTATTAGATTCTAGAGGGATATTACTCCTCGCTCGGTTGTGTTCCTCTTCATCACATCCCTGAATCATCCAGAAACCCTCCTCCTCCTGAACATCCTGCTACATCCGCTCCGTGGTGATGCTCCTATTTATAGCAGCTTTTGGCAGGCAGGAGTCGGCGCTGTGCCTCCTCCTCCTCCTCCTCCTCCTCCTCCTCCTCCTCGTCTCTCTCAGAGCTGTCGAGGAGGAGGAGGAGGAGGAGGAGGAGGAAGAGGCGGCTCTCTTCAGGCAGACAGTGTCATCACTGGAAACCTCCTCGCTGCCTCCTACATCCACATTTACATTAGCGCTGCCCTCGTCCACAGTGAGTGGGCTCAGTGTCTCGCTGAAGGACATGAAGCTGCTGCAGCGACTCAACCTGTGATGTGTTCACAGGACGATCACAGTGTGGGCCGCGCCAACGCCGTTCTCTCTCTGGTTTTAGATCTGTCTTATGTTTTTAATATCGGGCGCTGAAAAGTGGCAACAATTGAAAATGATGTGCAGCTTTTCTTAGACAGATTTAAGCCCGTGTGGGCTCGAGGCGGTGCCACGTTGTGACAACCCAGAGGGAGCCGAACCTGTAACCCGACTGTTTTCACTCACTTCCTGCTCTCAGTTGCTCGTCTCGAGCTCCTTTGTTGTGTTTCCTCGTGGTGTCGTGACGGCTCAGTTCGCCTACAGCCTCCTGATGCTTCTCCATCTGCTGCTGCTCTGTGGTCATGCAACATTCAGACGGAGCTGTTGTGTTTCCGTAGATGGGAACAACAGTTACCTCAAAGTCACCTAAAGATTTGAGGAAGCAGCTGGAGGGACGATGATGATGACGATGATGATGATGATGATGATGATGATATCTTATTATTGAACATGTGGTCGGCAGGTGAACATCTCTTACCAAGGGAATACATATCCCTATGCTTGAATATCTCCCGAATTGATAGCGCAGGTCACATGAGTGTGCACACGTGTGATGGAGGGTATCTGAAAAGTGATATTACAGCAGTTTAGTTGAGTGGAAGTGTGAATGAGGTTTGGAGGAGGCTTCAGTATGGATGATATTCTTTATTGTGTAAACGCAGTCGCACACAGACTCTAAAAATCCTGAGATGCTGCAGGTATTTCCTGGAGGGTCGAGGGACCGCTTCGACAATGGCCATGACAGTTTTTCCTCGCCAAACTTTTATGTAACTTTGGAGCGTTATTTTTCCTCCTTCACGGCAAGTTAGCATGACAGGGCTGGTACCAATGGATTCATCAGGTTTTCTAGTTTACTCTTAGGGATGCTAATTTTGAAAAATGTTCTTAACCGATAACCGACCCTCGTTAACTGATTACTAACCGTTAACCGACAAGATTTGTGCCTCGCATGCAGCGGTGCACCAGCTGCAGTGTACGAGCACAACAGACAACTGAGTCTCCAGTTCACCCGTACGGGAGCGTTAATTTAACATGCAGCCACTTTCCCAGTAAAAGTCTCCACCGCACATTTAGTTTAGGCTACAACTCCTCTGCTCAAGCGAGCTCAAGACAGGAGCCGACTTCCTGTATCTGTAACGCCGGCTCCACCTCTTAAGGTGGATTATTAAGGTGGACCAGCTTTTCCCCTTCAAGTGACGATTTTTTCTCAGCTTTTTAATTAATTATTAATATTTCTATTAACAGTTTTATCCGATAGAGTTAATCGGTTAAAATGCTTAATGTCGCTTAATGGTTAAACGCTTAATTATTAACATCTCTATTCACTATGATACCAGTACCCTCACTCTATCTTTAAGCTTGTAGCCCGCTACAACCTCCGAAAGATTGATTGCATTAATGCGTTAAAGAAGTTACTGGTTAAAACGAGTTTACATTAACGCGTTATTATCGCGTTACGTTTGACAGCCCTAGTGTCGATGTTTTCTTACACCCCTACTGTGGATTCAGGTATCCCCCTCGCAGCTGTCCAATGGTGTTTCACTAAAACAAAATCCCTCATGTAATCAGGCTGTGATAGTTTTTGATAATATCCATATTACCACTGGGTCACCATATGATTCTACTGAGTCTGTCATGGATAATATTAAACCTTCCAGTGTTTAACAGTCGATGCTGGTTGGAGGTCAGTTTAACTCTGACAGTATAATCTGTCTTCCTGTTTTAATCCGTGGCCTCTGCCCTTCACACGAATGTAATCCTCCAGTAATTAAATCAGTGATGAAAGCCGGACCATCATCGTGGAGAATCACTGCAGACGCAGCTCAGCAGATGTTTTCACTGAAATCACCACGGCGAGTAATCTCAAATCTCTGCTTCGCCATCGAACGAAACGAAGGGATCGTAAAATCAGAGACAGAGAAACGTACCATATAGGATGTTCTCATGGTCCATTTAGTAGCTGTTGTTGAGCTTTCAGTTGTATCTCATGATCTTCATCAGCACGTTGAGTTCTCACAACAATGTAGATTTCCATGATATTTTTAACACTAGACCATGAAGGGAAAAGATGAATCATCCACTTCTAGGGACTTTATCTTTAGAAAATCTCTAAATTAATACAATAAAAATGTTTGATTTTCAGCATGTATGTAGTCAGAGATGTCCTGAAGTCAAATATATCAGTCATTGTCAGGAATCATTTATTATCCAGCAACCCAAAAATCAAAGAATAAAGACATTTCCCTCACAGATTAGTGGTATTTTATATTTAATCTATAAGGGACATGTAATGTTTTATTCTTCTGGTGAATATAATCCAATCAATCTTATTTCCATAGATGTATTTTGTATATACAGTTCCCTTTGTTAACACCTTATTTTGAAAACCAGGCGTAGTTAGTACTTCCTCTAACTTCTCCAAGGTGGTCTCTAGCTCTCCCGTCAGCTCCGTTCTCTTTATCCATCCATGGTCAGCTCCATCGGGGCCGTTTCAATGCAGAGAACATAAATGTCAGTATCTGGGTGCTCTACAGTCGTAGCGTCGGCCCATTTGACCACGGAGACGAGAGCGACGGCCAGCTCGACTGCAACGTTACCGCCATGCGATAACGTTTCCTGTCCGTGACAGAGTTAGCATGCAGCTTTAGCTCTGCTCTGTCTAGCTCTGCTTTTCCTGTCAATGTGTGAAACCCAAAGTGTTTCCATCCTTTACTGGATGTGTAGTGTTTACCACGCTGGATTTAACATGGGAGGGTGCAGGTCGTATCCACGCTGACCCTCCAACGTTTTAGACTCTCTGAGGTTTGTTTTGGTTGACGGATACGGAGCGGATATGACGTCACGTTACTCAGACTACCACAATAAAAGTGGTAACTTCCTTCTACCTCCACATAGACTCAGATGAAGCAAATATATCGATTCTGACATTAAAACGTAAGTTTCTTCCCACCCGTATGATCTGAACCGCGGTCCTCCCTCCTCTCTATAGCAGAATGATATTCTGACCACCGCCTGAACCTCTCTGGCTTCTTGGTTCTGATTCTGATTCTTCGGTTGAAGCTTCTGGAGCTGGTCAAAAGGTGTTAATAAGAAATGTGTGATTTCTCTTTAACAAGCGTCCGCCTGCCTTCTCACACTCCGTTACTGCTGTTAAACGATGTGAGACTCACATCGCACTGATCAGCTGTTAAAGATCGCTCACACTGAGAATATTATTCAGGCTTTTTATATATACGTTTTGACTGCAGAGAGGTTCGATTGAGTGTTTTTGTAAGATGAAGTAGCAGCAGAAATAATGTCACGTTGAGCGTCTTTTAGCTCTTTTGTCAAATTTATTACGCGTAAATAAGTCAGTGGTCCACTCACGTGTTTACTCAGTGAACGTTAGATTCCTTTCAGATTATCTACACCGTCCTTTTGTTGGAAAAAAAAAAGCATGTTTTAATTAAAAAAGCATTTATATATAGATTAATACAGCTCATCCTCATATGTAATGTTATAACGTCATCTGTATAAACCTCTCCTGTGTATATATAACTTATGACTCAACCTGTATATATAGAATCTCTCCTCTAATATTCATCTTATATATATTAGTCCCATATTCGTATAGCTCTATGTACATAACCTCTCTGTGTATAGATATAAATATAACTCTATATGTCATTTATTCTTTATAATACTCTTATACAACATCTTTTATAAAATAGTTCATCAGTATGCAAATCAACAGATGTCTATCCACCTTTACTTCAATCTGTATATGTGTCTATTTATATACACCATAAATATTGTCTTTATTAGCACTTTACTAGTTTGCACTTGTTGAGTCTGGAAATCTCAAGCCTTGGGCCTGGAAGGGCTGAGACGCCAGTTCAATGTTCTTCAATGTTCAATTTTAAAGGTGTCAGAAAGTCAACACAGGTTTCTCAAATGAATCTCTTGATTCTGTACAAGGATGGTGCAAGAAGCAGAGTTTTATTGTGTTTCAATATCAGCAGACAAAAACACAACCAAACCCGAGCCGTTCCGGACGCGACTGTTTGCAGGCTCCACATCACAACCCTATATACTAGATCAAAGAGCTCATCCCACCGCTCCGCCATATATCTTTGTATCCTCCATTTTTACTGGTCTCTGTCAAAATATCCACTAATCAACATATACCATACATCTGCTCTAGGTGCCTCCCCGACATCCATTATGTCAGAGACAGATTCCCTGTTTTGGGCCCCTTCAGTGGCAGCCTTGTCCACGCAGCTGCGAGGTGATTTGGAGTTCGTTTGCATTACATCACTTAGAGCTGTGAGTTACAGCATTGGAGGTCTAATAAAAATACAGTAGCACTATGATTGTATGCTGTTTCAGTAATAAACACAGGGTTATAGGATTAATACTTTTATCATTGTTTATCACATTTTTATATAGTTAAAAGGGATTACTTCTACACACTCTGGTTGGATGCAAAACTGCATGTCGTCGTACGTGCACTATGTGCAATGACAATACAGTTGAATCTAATCTAATCTAACTGATTTTACTTGTGTTATACAGAAACTTTGTAATTTTTTCACACGTGAAACGGTGTTCCACGTGTGAAAGATTATCCCCGTGTGATGAATAATTCACAGGTTGAAGCGTAATTCAAAGTGTGAAATGTATTATAAAATCAAAATGTGGTTTGTGTCATCATCCCGTGTGAAACGGCATCTTACATTTAATGAAAACATACATTTCACATGTGAAATACCCACGCAGCATACACGACGACATGATTCTCATTCCTCTACCGTGGCCGTTGAACGTTGCTCTCTAGTGTTTCCTAAAATATCTCCCGTAGTTTGAGCTCTGAGCTGCAGCAGGAGGAACGTTTGGACAGACGGTGGGCTGGATGACTAAACGCAGCAGATCAATTTCACAGTGGCAGGCAGTGAAAAAAGTTAATTTCAGACCCTGGTGATACGTATCGTATCGTATCGTTCCCCCCTTACACTGTGAATGGGAAGAATTACTCTGTTTCAGAATGTATTTGTGAATCTGACTGATTTGTGTATATTTGTAATATCTCATCCTCCAGGTTCTCCTCCTGGCTTCAGTTTGTACATGTGTTGTGTTCTGGTGATGTTGGTCACATCAGGGCTGAGTGTTTGTTCAGATTCACACCTCCTGGATGTGCAGGTGTTCTCTGTGCGCCGCCTCTCTGGCTGCTGCTGCCGTCCTTCATGAATTAACCAAACATTCAGTCCGTCGGCTGGCAGCTCTCCGCTTGATGAATGGAGACGCTGCCCTTCACACACCATCTGTCGGCTCAATGCAGGCTGCTCTGTCAAAGTACAAAGTGAAGTCTTCTCTCTGAAATATAGATATATATATATACATGCTGCTCTTTATATCTTTAGAAAACCACGACTGTTTAGTTGTTGATGCGTGGTGCTGCTCTGGCGCTGATCTCAGGACCACTGGAGGGACGTGGTTTTGACCACATGTCCTCAGAGTGATCAGTTTTTGTCTGGACCGCTGAGGGCCGGCCCTACAAACACAAAAGTCTGTCACTGACTGACTGATGAAGTTACACGATTGGTCCGCCGAGTGTTGGGAGTTTCCTCATTTCCGCCGTTGCTCTTTCAAAAGGAGGAGAACAGTTCTTTATGCAAATTAGCTCGTCCAGCGCGACGCGTCCGGCTCACTAAACCTGGACCAAGCTGTGAAACTAGGCGATCTAGTTCTAACATGAAACCAGATTCAGCAGATTCTCTAGATTGTGGTGGATTGTCTGTTAAGATATTAACAGAAAGTTGACGAGCAGGCCACCATGTGGTTTCCTGTTTGAAACGGCGGGCAGAAAACCAGGGACCCATGCACGCATGCACGTGAGAGGTGGAGAGAGAGAAGGAGCGCTGTGTGTGAGTGAAGGCAGACAGAGGAGCAGAGGAGCAGAGTACAGCAGAGACTCCGGTCCTGGAGACCAAAGCTACAGTCTCCCCCGCGTCCTCCGACCGCGGCCAACACTGTTTAACAGCTTCACTAGATACAACCAAGAGGTTTTGGTGCTTCACTGGAGTTTGTGTTGGAGTCGGAGTCTGAACAGCGGAGACACACGAGAGACCAGGAGACACCGACCAGCAATGATTTCTACGTGTAAGAAGTTACAAACAGTCCCTTTAATGTAAGATATGACGCCTATGAACAAACTAAGTAATCATTATTTTAGATAAAGGCTTTCTGGTGTTTTTCACTTCACACAGTTGAATCAAAGTGTTTCGCAGCAAAAGGAGACAACATGAGAGAAAACTAGTGAAACAGTTCATCAATGGTTTTATTGATTAACTTCCTGCAATGGACTCGTCAATAAACTGTGAAACCTCCAAAGTGTCCTTCAAGCTGCTGGACTTGTTGTGTCCGGCGGAGCTGTGCTCAGGAGTGGAGGGTGAAGGCGTCCGTCACTCAGTCATGGTTGGTTATGTAACTGCTGTGGTTTGGGGACAGTCGAGTCATTCACCTGCCACCGTGAACCTCTCTGCTTTTAAAGCCATAAAACAGATGAGTAAGACTCGGAGAGCTCTGACTCATCGAAGATGTGAAAGCTCCGGCAGGCTGTGGATCCACAGAGACACCGCGAAGACACCTGGCGCCTCGCTGGAAAATATTACAGTTTATTACTTCGGTCTTATTTTTGGTAGTTTTGCTTGATTTCCGTCAGTTATAATAAAAGTTTTCCCCATTCTGTTATTCCCATTTATAAATCTTTCTTTGGATGTTCCTGAACATAAACACTCAGGACTCTCCTGGATGATGTGATGACCTTCTGACCTTCTGACCTTCTGACCTTCTGACCTTCTTTTCTGAGTAATCACGTTTTGTCAGTTTGGTGAAGGGCTCTGAATACTGGGGGTGGGAAAAAAACGATTCATAATTTATTTTTTACGATTTTGAAACAGATGTTTTAATGTCAGAATCGATATATTTGCTTCATCTGAGTCTATGTGGAGGTAGAGGGAAGTTACAGCTTTTATTGTCATATCCGTTCCGTATCCGTCAACCAAAACAAACCTGAGAAAGTAGAAAACATTGGAGGGTCAGCGTGGATACAATAAATAAATAAAATATGTTCAAAAAGAATAAAGGCTAAAAAAAGTCAGAAAAAAGCCGAAATATGTAAAAAAAAAAAAAAAAAAAAAGTCTGAAATATGTCCGAAAAATGCCAAAGTATGTCCGAAATATGGCCCAAAAAAGGCCGATATATATGTCTGAATAAAAGTCTGAAAAATGTCTGAGATATTTTCGAAAAATATGCCTGAAAAATGTCCAAAAAGCAGAAAAAGTTCTGCAAAATATCCGAAAAACTTGCCAAAAGTTAGCAGGAAACGGTAACGTGGCGGTGGAGCCGACTGTCGCTCTCGTCTCCGTGGTCAAATGGGCCGACGCTACGACTGTAGAGCACCCAGATACTGACATTTGTGTTCTCTGCATTGAAACGGCCCCGATGGAGCTGACCATGGATGGATAAAGAGAACGGAGCTGACGGGAGAGCTAGAGACCACCTTGGAGAAGTTAGAGGAAGTAGTAACTACGTCTGGTTTTCAAAATAAAGGTGTTAACAAAGGGAACTGTATATACAAAATACATCAATGGAAATAAGATTGATTTGATTATATTCACCAGAAGTATAAAACATTACATGTCCCTTATAAATTAAAAAGAAAATACCACTAATCTGTGAGGGAAATGTCTTTATTCTTTGATTTTTGGGTTGCTGGATAATAAATAATTCCTGACAATGACTGATATATTTGACTTCAGGACATCTCTGACTACATAC
Source organism: Sebastes umbrosus (assembly GCF_015220745.1). Classification (NCBI taxonomy): domain Eukaryota; kingdom Metazoa; phylum Chordata; class Actinopteri; order Perciformes; family Sebastidae; genus Sebastes; species Sebastes umbrosus. The sequence continues at coordinate 32,851,546 of NC_051280.1, read as the reverse complement.
ATGCTGAAAATCAAACATTTTTATTGTATTAATTTAGAGATTTTCTAAAGTTAAAGTCCCTAGAAGTGTATGATTCACGACATCCTCATAATAAAACACATTTCATTACGTCTCTGTAATATGTATGACTGTAAACGTCTTTAGTTCAGCAGGTTGTTGCTTCACCTTCAGGTTTCTGACCTCAGAGTCCGTGTTTGACTGACGTGTTCTTGATTTGGCTCTCATCGTTTCTGTCTCTCTGTGATGGAAATGAGTAAACTGTACTTTGTTTTATTAATCTGCTGAACTTTTTAATAATTACAGTTATAACACGGCATGTTCCACGCTGGTTTGATCTGAAGGAATCTGTTCTAACCAGCTCCTCTGTCTGACCGTGTGTTTCTGTTGTTTCCTGTTTCAGAAGTACAGGCACCACGATGAGGACTCGTCCCCCCAGGACCAGAGCTCCCCCCAGTTGACGGAGGAGGCGGGGGGGCCGGAGCTGGTCCAGGTAGCGGAGAAGAACCTTTCCCAGATTGAGAATGTGCACGGATACGTCACCCACGCTCACATCTCACCCATGAAGGTAGGAGACGGAGTCGGCCTCATTTTCTGTCTCTGCTGCTCTCTTCTATCCGTCTGGCTCGTTATTTATCTGTTCATGAATAACTATACTGGCACCTTAATCAGAAATGTTGTTTCTGATTATAAAAAAAGAATAAATCTGTAAAAGAATATGAAAATAAATGTGGAAATATAAAGACAAATAAATTAGAAAATATATAAGTACATTATTTAAAGTGGAAATATAAGGAGAAATAAATTAAAGAATAAATAAGTACATAAATAAATGTGGAAATATAAAGAGAAATAAATGAGTATATAAATAAATGTGGAAATCTAAAGACAAATAAATTAGAAAATATATAAGTACATAAATAAATGTGGAAATATAAAGAGAAATAAATTATAGAATAAATAAGTACATAAACAAATGTGGAAATAGAAATAGAAATAAATTAAAAAATAAAAAAGTACATAAATAAGTGTGGAAATATAAAGAGAAATAAATGAGTACATAAATACATGTTGAAAAATAAATAGAAATAAATTAAATAATAAATAATTACATAAATAAATGTGGAAATATAAAGAGAAATAAATTAAAGAATAAATAATTACATAAATAAATGTGGAAATATAAAGAGAAATATAAAATAAAAATGATAAGCATTTTAATTGTTGCTTGTTTAATTGTTAATTGCTGCTGGCACATTTACTAGTTATTAGTAAATATTACTAATTATTTAAATGTATTCATTTTAACATCAATTTAAAAAAAAAAAAACAGTAATTTTGAATGTCATAATTATATTTGGATTTTATTGAGTTAATTATACCAGTAGTAATATCTTAATAAACGGAGGCTGAACTAGTTCATTTTTCTGTAGATTGTATTTTTTAACTTTCAGTTCCTGGCGGGTGGACGTTAACATTACTTTATTAAGAAAGTCATTAAAAATATATATTAATATATATTACCCGTATCTGTAAAAACATTATATTATATGGTGATAAAACTTCGGATAATCACTAATATGTTTGGCAACGTAACACAGCGTCATTGAGAGAAGCAGCCTGAACAAACAGTACAGGTCCTTCAGAAGCCAGTGAAGTCTGTTTATCTCTGTCTCCATCTATATCTTCTCACTTTCACTTTCTCTATATTTCTGTCCATCTCCATCTGTTGTCAACACACTCTCTCACACACACACACACACACACACACACACACACACACACACACTCACACACACACACACTCACTCAGAGAGAGATGGAGGATGATGGTTGCTGCTTGTCTGTGTTGCCTACATGTGGTTCAGCTGCTCTGAAGCTAGAACCTGTTCTGCTCATCGTACCTGTCCCCTGTCATGACGCCATCTCACACACACACACACACACACACACACACACACACACACACACACACACACACACTCACACACACACACACTCACTCAGAGAGAGATGGAGGATGATGGTTGCTGCTTGTCTGTGTTGCCTACATGTGGTTCAGCTGCTCTGAAGCTAGAACCTGTTCTGCTCATCGTACCTGTCCCCTGTCATGACGCCATCTCACACACACACACACACACACACACACACACACACACACACACACACACACACACACACACACACACACACATAAACATACCAGTTATAACAGTTTACATCAGCTATAGAAGACTTGTAGGGGCTTTGCTGACTCCTATAAGTTCTTGCTGTAACAAGAGAAAGAAAGAAAATCCTCTTTTTATCAGCGGAATTAAAAAAAACTCACAGCTTCTTCGTTTTTTGTGATGAACGATTCATCTACCACATCGATGCATCGATTTATATTCCTACGATCCAACTACATCGATAGGTACTCTGTGTATGACATCGTCGAGGAAGAGCCAGACGAGCGATTTCCAACCCGTGTTTTGAGGTCCAGCGTGTGGAGATGTCCTTTATAAATCGCTCGCAGTTCGCAGAATATGCAGATAAAATACAACACGAGCAATCTTTCCACGCACCTACTGAGACATGTGATTGCTAAAACCGAACGCCCAGGTAACTCTAGCACTGCATTAATTGTTGTTTACTTGTTTATATCCATAATTAGTTTATCCCTGATTCCTTTACAAGAAAGACTTTGATGAATCCTGACCTGCTCAGTTATATACAGTTCTATCAGTTTAAGTGAAAACACGACCTTAATAAAGTTAATACCTGTAATAATTCAATACATAATCAAGCAAGTGTCCTAGGAATATATATAATTATTTATAATCAATTTTATATGATGGGTGTTTTTAGCTTGTCGCCCCAAAAATAAATATATATATATTTTTATTTTATTTTATTTAAAAAAATCTTTAAATTTTCTCAATTTCAACATAAATCTTTTTATCTATTTTAATTGTTTTAATCAAAAGCTTTATAGCGTATTAAAAATAATTAAAACCCAATGCTTACTAATTATAATAATTCAATAAAATCAATTTATATAACAGGTGTTGTTAGCTCGTCGCCCCAAATAAATTTTTAATTTAATTAAAATGAATATTTTATTGGGCAAAATCAATCATCTTAACAGAACCTTCTAAAACAGGGATTAGAACTAAAATAGATAAATATAGGTTTTTATTTTGTCTTTAAAAAATCTTTATATTGTCTCAATTTCAATATAAATCTTTTATCTATTTTAATTGTTTTAATCAAACGTTATATAGTTTCTCCTGACCTGCTCTGTCCAGTATCCAGATGTTTATTTCAGAGTCTCACTGACTGAATTTTTGGCCCAAAAAAAAGTTACTGTATCGATTTCAAGTCATTGAATCGTATCGTATCGCTCCAGATGAGCCACATATCGTCCTTGAATCGTACCGTAACCATGGAAACCATGTCTTATTCTCCTTCCTGTAACTCCCACCGAGAGGCCGACGGGAGCGTATTCACCGTTAACTCGCCCTCAGACCACCTGGTTGTCGTCAGGTTGTCGGTGTGTTTATTAAAACCCAGAACAGAACTTTACCGGGAGCTCAGCCTGGAGAATTTGTCTCCGTGTTTTTGGGAGTTTGAGCCACACTAGAGAATAAAAGTCAGGATATAACCTTTTAAAAATCAAAAGTAGTACTGCTTTGAGCAAAATAAATTAAGACTTTGCTTTATGATTTTGGAAACTTTTTACCAACTAGACATTTAATAAAATAGTTGAAATATAATTGATAGAAAAGTCAATGATGATAATAATCAGGGATGCACCGATAAGGTAATGCAGTTTTATAACGAGAGATTTCAAGAACAATAAAATGTTATTTTGTCTGATCTTCTGAGAATGTGAGTTAGAAGGAAAGAACAACGAATGAAAAGTAGAAAAATCAAATCATAAAGCAGGCTCTAGTTGTGTGTCTCTCTGAGGTAAAAACACGGAGAGGATTCTCTAAACCTTTTTATTCTGTTTAGTTTCAAGTCAACTGGCTCGTATTAAATCCAGTAAATGTTTTACGTTTGGAGACAAATGTTTCCTCCGTTTAGTCTCAGTCGGTTTGTGAAGTGTTCAAACTGCGGTGGCCGTCTCTGTGTCCAGAGTTGATTAATCCAATCTGCAGATTAGCTGAGATGTGATACTTCACAGGGTTTGAACATGTTCACGCTGCCGTGGCCGTGGTAACGGAGCACATGAGATCAGATCAACCTGACTGTCCAGACGGCTCAGTGGAGCTCTGCTGCCGCCGTGTGGTGGTCAGACACGCCGACAGCTTCTGTGATTTTTACTAAGAAACAGGTCACTTCCTGTCTGAACGTCGGCCTCTGAGTTCATACTCATAAATGTTTCTGCAGCCTTCAGACCTGATAACTCAGGATTCGGTCCTGGAGAGCTCACATGACTCAAAACAAAATCATTAAGTGAATAAAAAATAAAAGAAAGTACTGCAAAAGTCAAGAAACATGAATATAGAATAGAAAGATTTATAATAAAAATATGAAAAAATACTATAAATATATAAAAATGTATAAAACATATACAAAATATGTACAGTTTATTTTTAAAAATAAAGAGTTGTACAGTTTTGTGCAGGAATGTGTCAAATATTGTAGTATACTGTATACTATTTATAGCCCACTGTAGTACGCTCTGAAGGCAAACAGACAAATAATAATATTAATAAAACTTTGATCAGAACTGTTCAAACACGGTTATATCACACAAAAACACAACATTATATAACATATACATACATATAACATATAATACCTGTAATAGTTGAATACATAATCAAACAAGTGTCCTAGGAATATATTTAATTAATTATAATCAATTTGACATGATGGGTGTTGTTAGCTTGTCGCCCCAAATTTAGTTTTAATTTGAATTAAAATTGACATTTTATTGTTAATCTTAACAGAATCTTACAGGATTAGACTAAAATATATTTTTTTTATTATTATTTTATTATTTTATTTTGTCTTTAAAAAATGTTAAAATGTTCTCAATTTCAACATAAATCTTTTATCTATTTTAATTGTTTTAATCAAAAGTTTTATGGCGTATTAAAAACTAATTAAAACCCGATGCTTACCTCTACACCGCCGATAATATCTATTTAACTAAATCTTTACTGTGTTTTAAAAACTCTTCTTCTTCTGTCATCTAAACTCTTACATTTATTTATATTCCAACGTCTAAAGAATTATAATTATTATTATTTTTATAATTATGACATTTAATTCTCAGCAGATGTTTCGTATCATTTCTCTCTGTGGACGTCTCCAGATGTTCACACGTTGTGGACACCGTGTATGAAGCCAGAGGCCAATCAGATCGTACCTGTCTCTCTACACGTACCTGTCTCTCTACCTGTCTCTCTACACGTACCTGTCTCTCTACCTGTCTCTCTACCTGTACCTGTCTCTCTACCTGTCTCTCTACACGTACCTGTCTCTCTCTACCTGTCTCTCTACACATACCTGTCTCTCTACCTGTCTCTCTACACGTACCTGTCTCTCTACCTGTCTCTCTACCTGTACCTGTCTCTCTCTACCTGTCTCTCTACCTGTACCTGTCTCTCTACCTGTCTCTCTACACGTACCTGTCTCTCTACCTGTCTCTCTACACGTACCTGTCTCTCTACCTGTCTCTCTACACGTACCTGTCTCTCTCTACCTGTCTCTCTACCTGTACCTGTCTCTCTACCTGTCTCTCTACATGTACCTATCTCTCTACCTGTCTCTCTACACATACCTGTCTCTCTACCTATATCTCTACCTGTCTCTCGACACATACCTGTCTCTCTACACCTACCTGTCTCTCTACCTGTACCTGTCTCTCTACCTGTCTCTCTACCTGTCTCTCGGCTCAGTCACCCGTCCACAGACTGACCCTCCAGCTGAGCTCCGTCTCACGTGTCCTCCTGAACACCTGAACCAGCTCGTCACCGTAGCTTCACTCATCTTTGTTCTTCTGCTTCACCTCTCTGTCTCACTCTCTGTCTCACTGTCTGTCTCACTGTCTGTCTCACTGTCTCACTCTCTGTCTCACTCTCTCTCACTCTCTGTCTCACTCTCTCTCTCTCTCTCTCTCACTCTCTGTCTCACTCTCTGTCTCACTCTGTCTCTCTCTCAGGTTACCTGTCTCTCTCCTGCTTTGCCTTTGTTTCTGTATTTTGACCTTCGCGAGACTCCGTCTGTCCTCCTCCTCCTTGTATCCTGTAGGTAGCATCTCTGGAGTGCATCTTTGACGGTTCCCCGGCGTTAGGCCAGCAGCAGCAGCACCACCCGGAGCTCCCTTCCCCCACGTCCTCCACCCTCTATAGCCACGGCGAGGACAGCCCCCTCCCCTCCTGCTCCTCCAACCCCTACCCCCCAATCCAGGTAAAAACCCCACGGCGACCCACACCTCAGGGTCACTGCTGGAAACAGGAAAGTCGTGTTGTCTACATCTCACCATGTGTTCATCCATCGTGTGGCTACGTCGTTCATGTTCAACGGAGTCCCCGTGAAAAGACTCAACTGGTCTTAAAACACGCTGCTTCAGGTTTTACTGGTCTGAATGTGTAGATCAGAAGAGATCAGCTGGTGTTGAAGTCGTGGTAGTTGGGGGGTGGAGCTGCAGTCAGGACGTGGTTTGCTAAGCTTAGCTTAGTTCGAAGCAAATTCGTTTTAACGCAACTGATCTTTCGGAGGTTGCAGCAGGCTCAGTTTTAAAGCTAGAGTGAATACTGGTATCATATGAAACTATAAAACCTGATGAATCCATCGGTACCAACCATGTCATACTAGCTGGTCATGAAGGAGGTTAAATAACGCTCCAAACTTACACTAAATCTTGCCAAGGAAAAACTGTCATGTCCATTTTCAAAGGGGTCCCTTGACCTCTGACCTCCAGATCAGTGAATGTAAATGGGTTCTATGGGTACCCACGAGTCTCCCCTTTACAGACATGCCCACTTTATGATCATCACATGCAGTTTGGGGCAAGTCATAGTCAAGTCAGCACACTGACACACTGACAGCTGTTGTTGCCTGTTGGGCTGCAGTTTGACATGTTATGAATGGAGCATATTGTTTTATGCTAAATGCAGTACCTGTGAGGGTTTCTGGATCAATATCTGTCATTGTTTTGTGTTGGTAATTGATTTACAATGATAAATATATACATACGTTTGCATAAAGCAGCATATTTGTCCACTTCCATGTTGATAAGAGGATTAAATACTTAAATATAAATAATTAATAATTAAATATAAATCTCCCTTTAAGGTTCATTTAGAACTGATAAAAAAAAGAGTGATTAATTTGCGATTAAATATTTGAATGGATTGACTGCCTTAATAAGAAACCACAGTTTGAGGTTTTAGGGGGAGTTACATGCTTGAACTATATCGATGATTATGATCTTCTGATCTAGAAAGTGAGTCATGACGTTTGGTAAAATGTTGAAACGTTTCCTTTAACGAGGTCTTCGATGTGACAGATCTTATCTGGTTGCAGTTTGAGTTTTGTCGAGTGTTTTAGTCTCTTTAAATGGAAACCATTTATTTAAATGGTGACAGCATGATTATAGTCCTGTTAGTTGAGTTTGTTGTTGATGTGATGTGTTTCAAATGAAACCTGAAGCTTAAATCCTGGATGGATTATTATGAGACATCCGTGCTATCTGTGCTAGCAACATGGCTGTGGGGGTGGTGGTTCATCATTCATGTTCCCCTCAGGATGAACTGTACTGGCTTTGGTGATCCTCTGACTTTTCATCTAGCGCCATCATCACCTCAACATATCGGTGTCTAATACTTTGGTTTATGACCAATTACCTGCAGAACTAATGACATCCATCAGCTCCAGCTGTGCCCCAGCTGTGCTCTGTGTTTAAATAGCAGATGTTAGCATGCTAACATCTGCTATTTAAAGCCGTTTTCTCATGTGATTCTCTGGACATTGTCCGGAGTTTTCCTTTCACACATGTAGCACACAACAGGAGATTGTCCGTGTCCGACGCGTTGTCTCCTACTGGAAAGGTTTGGGCGAGGGGAGGCGCCCGGGGAGAGCGTGCAGGAGGCAGGTCATGATGCAGAGTCTCTTAAAGTCTGCCTTTACCGACAGAAGTTTCTCGTCTTCATGTAAGTGGAGCAGGTCGAAGGCGGCAGCGAAGCCGGATCTGGGTCCGTCCGCGGCGGGCTGGTCGCTGCCGGAGGCCCCGCTAGCGGAGCTGAAGGAGTTTCTGGTGAACCTGCGTGATTTGGTCTGATTTCACTGGACCCGATGACGAGCATTAAGAATACAATCTTCTTGCTGACGGTCTGGTTTACTTCTGTAGGTCTCTAGATGCATCAGTTCCTCACAGTAACTTTAATTAGTAACTATAGGATAAATGTCGTGGAGTAGAAGTATGAAGTAGAATGAAAAGACCTCACGTCTGTACTTCAGTACAGTAGTGGAGTAAATATATTTAGTTACATTCCACCGGAGGCTGTCGTACTTCACATCGGAGCAGGACCTCCACCTCTCCACTCTTCTCCGCTCGGTGACGTTCCTGTCTCACGGTGACACTCACTCTGTGGTGGAGAAATCTCCACATCCTGCTCTTCATTGTTTTCCCCCACGTTTGATGTGCGGCGGCGGGCGCCCGTCCCCCGGCCTGACGTCAGCAGCCGGCTATCTCTCCAACACCTCCGCCGCGATAAACGCAATCAACGTATCCTCACATCCCACAAAGACAGCGAAGGCTGAGAGGACGTACTGTACACTCCCTTTTTTTTTTTTTACTTCATTATTCCTTTCATTTTTTTTCATCTCCGCCTCTCGCTCGCTCTCCTCGGCAGCGCCATGGCAACACGGGAGATGAATGCCGACAAAAGAAAATCCTGACGGCAGGAAAATGGAGGAGGGGGCGGCGGAGGGGGGGGGGTTGAACCTGCAGAGAAGGACAAGGGCAGATTTAGTGAGGCTTTTTGTAACAGGGTGATAGTGAAAGGCAGAATAGCCTGCTGCTCGTCCTCAGCCAACAGATTTACAGCTGCTCTGATGTCTATTTATCACCAACACAAAGGACTCAGACGACATGAAACCACTGCTTCTTCTTCTTCTTCTTCTTCTTCTTCTTCTTCTCCATCGTCTCATCTCTGCTACGCTTCATTCCCAGCTGCAGCAAAGGATGCTGGGAGGACAGGCCAGCTCTATTTATAGCCAACAGGGTTCCAGCTGGTCCTGGAATTACAGGGAAATCCTGGGATATTAAGGGGTCCGTATTCCAGGCCGGGAACGTCTGAGAATATCAGGCCAATTTATAAAACTTTACTTTTTACTTTTGGACATATTTAAGACAGATCCACAACATTTACAAGATTGTTTACAAAGTAGAAGTCATTTCTAGAAAACTACAGTAGAGCTGGTCGATATGGACAAAAGATAATACTGCGATATTTTGAGGCAATATCGCGATATTCAAATATCCTCTAAGCACTTCATAAATGCTTGATTTAACCCTTTGATGCATACAATCACACCAATATGATGATTGTTGTAGTCCCTGCAGCATACTGTATGTCTGCATTAAAACCTTCTTGTTTCTATTCATTAGTGGTTTCTGTTGGATCTATTTTAATCTGGCGTGCAAATCACAAGTTCAATTTAACAAAACAGTATCCAACAGTATTCCCTTCAATCAAATAGTTATCTGGCAATAAATGCTTTATATATTCTAATAAATACATAACACACACACACACACACACACACACTGTTTTTAATAGTGTGTAATAAGTGTAAAGTAGCTTATTGTTATGTTTACCAGTAAGCTGTTATACTATTGCTGATAATGAAAATTATTATTTTCCCAGCAGTGTAGAAAGTCTCACCAATCACGAGGTGCAGCCTATAACCAAAGCAGTCTGGTCCACGTATTCAGGCTCACAGCTTTGGTTCTGTTAGCTGGACGTTCAGATCGGTAGCTGTGGAGAAGTGGGTCACCTCTGTTGGCTGGTTGGACAACTTTCCTCTCACTGAGTTGTAGAACTCCAGTAGAGCTTTCTCCGCAAAAAATGTGCGACCAGGCAGTTCATATTTTGGATCAAGTGTCTTAATGAGTCTTTTGAATCCGGGCTTTTCAACCACGCTAACCGGCGTTGTGATGTAGTTCTTTACAGCGGCCGTGATTTCTTTGCATTTTGCACTTTTTTTGTCATTATGGGATTGCTTTAGAAAGCGAGGAAGACAGAGTCATTTGCCTCTGGGCTGGTTCTGGTTGCTTTGGTCGTGTTCTCGCTACCATACTCGCTTTGCCGCTTCAGTTCTTTCGCTTTCTCCGGGCTCCTTCTCTCTCCGCTGCTTCCCTCCATAAACAAAAACACGCCGGCCGAATACGTCACACACTCGCCTAGGAGAACGGTCTGGATCGGGGTGGAGTCTGTGACGTAGAAGGAAATGCCACAGTGAAAACATTACATGACAATTTGTAGTCGATGTTCGCGATATAGTCATTTTATACACAGTGTGTACAACCCGCGATACATCGACTATATTCGATGTATCGCCCACCCCTAAACTACAGCTCAGGGAATAAATAAATATATAAATAATATATAAAATAATAACAATATTATTTTATAATACATTTTTATTTTTATTGTAAAATTAAAATAATTATTTTTATATAAAAATATTTTTTTACAGGGCGATTTTTTTCCACCAATGTTTGAAATTTGGAGGCATTAACAAACAAAATTGCACTACTTTTTTGCCCCTTTGACTGTGTTTAATGGTGCACATATCTTGGATTTGGGCCCCCGATCATTTGGCCTGATATAAGACGCACCTGTTTTTTTGGAAAACAAATATTTGAAGCAAAGGAACCCCTTTCTGTGCATCACATGCTCACACACTCCCCAGTCAGAAGTGATGCCGTTTGAAGCGTCCTGCAGACTTTACTCTTTTATTGAGCTCCTCATCGTGACATTCTGGGACACCGGTCGTCTTTTGGCAGCTTGACAGTTGATTCGGTCTCTTTTCGGTTTGTTTCTGCAGTAAAACGACACTTTGATTCATTTTGACTCGTTATGAATTCATGTCTTCTGTTGCAGCAAAACTCCTGCAGGTTAAAGTTGACTTTTACGACTGACTGAGTGGTTTTAAGAGAAATACAAACATCTGTAAATGGACCTGGAGAAAGTCACTAGCCTAGCAATGTTAAAGCGGTCACTTTATCCTGACAGTAGTACATGATGATCATGGATGTATTAAGTGAACAGGATCCAGCGTTGGAGGTGGGGCTTCGTTCATTCCTATAAAAGTTGCTCAGTGGAGCATGAAGCTTAAACGGCTCGACTACCGACTGGAAAAGTACCCCGATCTTTCGGCATCCGTCGGGCCCGTGGACCATGAGCAGTAGCATCCGCTCGGTCACATGGCTAACTCCTCCTACCAGCCCGCGCTCCAGCCTCGGTCTGGGTCTCATTCACATGAACGGAGGAAGGGGAATAACTCTGGATTCAGCTATTAGTGCGTTTTAAATAAGGACGATTAGAGTGTTCATACTGGGGAGTTGATTCACCTCAAAAATAAATGATCCTCTGAGTTACAGACGTCTCTTTCCCAATGGAAGTCTACGGGACAAAGTCTTTTTTGGGCCCAACGGCATCACGTGACGAACACGGAAGTTGTAGTACCGCCGTTTGACCACTACGAAAATTGGGATCAATGACCAGCACACTTCCTGGAGGGCTTGGCGGTGTTTGGTATTTCCTCAACATGGCTGCCAAACGTTCTCATTTTACACCTAAACCGTGCACTTGACATGGAAGTGACCGTTTGATCGGAGTTGGCAAGTGATTGACAGCTGTCTTCGTTGAATGAACAGAGAATAGGAACGCGCTCTCTCTCTCTCTCTCTCTCTCTGAAATGACCTGTGATTGGTCAAAGTCTCCCGTCACTACAGGCCATGAGGAGGAGCAGAAGTCTCTCAGAACACTTGAATTACAATATGTTAACTGTTATTAATATATTCTGCCTGCTGAAGCTTAAGTCTACGAACAATAACAACCCATAATACAAAACTCTATTAATGGAAGAGGCTCACTCGGCAAAGCGGGGACTGCTGGCGATTCCATATTTGAATCAATTGACAGCCCTAAAAATGATGTATTCATAGTTTCCATCACTTCACTTATTGAATCTTATTCTATTTGTATTTATTTGTGTCCTCCAGCGTTGCTTTCAGAGTCTGTTTTGAACAGACTACTGAAGTCACCAGCAGTAAGCTCTCTACATGAACTTCCCCGCTAGTTTGAATCCTCCGTCGTGAGCGTCGCTCCACACATCAACAGATCACCGCGCTGTCCGTCACAGCCGCGACAACTCAGCATTTTTGCAGGCGAGAGTTCCCCCCCCCCTCCCTGCTGACTCATATTTGGAAGTGTGAGGACTGAAGTAGGACAGAGGTCAGCTGGATCAAACCCTCTGAGAACCAGGAGGAGGAGGAAGGAGCTGCGTGAGGTTTCCAGATTGCAGAGCGAGGAGAGATCAGAGGACTGACTTCCTGCGCTCTCTTTAAACACACACACACACACACACACACACACACACACACACGGCCGTCCTCTCGTCAGCCCTGCAGTCTGTTGTTGCTGTCTGCCTCAGACAGACGGAGGCTGGCCGACCGGCTGCTGCTCTCTCTCATCCCCTGCGCCCGCTACGCCATGCTCCCTCACCCCGGCAGGTTAATCCGCCCCCGGAGGCTCCTCTCTCTTTTTTTTTTTCCCGTGAAGTCCGGAGTGTGACGCCTGCCGTTTACCGGCGACCGTCTGCCGCTGCCGCCGCTGCCACAGCTGCTCGTAACTGCCAGGAAGAGAGGGACGACCTCGGTGCGTCTCCTCTCTGCTCCGGTCGCTCCTTTTCCCTGGAAGCAGCAACAGCATCCGGTCACCTCCACCAGCTCCTCCATCTCTGCAGACTCCCTGTTTGTGTCTGTGAGGAAGAGGAGGAGGCGGAGGAGGAGGAGGAGGGGGACACACAAGGTGGAGTGAAGCCCCCCCCCCCACCAGCCTCCCATCGTCTGCTCTCCAGCCAGCACCACCTCCGCCACCCCGCAGCCTGCAGCAGGAGCGAGAGGAGGCGCAGAGGAGGCGACACACCACCGCCACCTCCACCTCCACCTCCACCTCCACAGCAGCAGCAACAAGCAGCATGCTCAACTCTGTGTGGTACGCCAAAAAGATGGGCCGCCGCATCATGGGCACCCTGAGGAGAACCAAGCGGCTCCACCGGCGCCTACTGGTAGGTCACCCCCCCCCCCCAACCAGCACCACCACCACCACCATCCCCCAACCATAGGAAAACAAATCTTCATAAAGGTGAGGTAGGGGGAGGTGCTGCAGCGTGTAGTGAGTCATTTTCTGCAACATGTGTGTGAGCAGTCAGCCTGTTTACATACCATCATGCACTACTCGGACTGGTGTGTGTGTGTGTGTGTGTGTGCGTGTGTGTGTGTGTGTGTTGTTGTAAATGTATTGATCGGTCCGTCCGCTGTGGATGTGACGCTGCTGGTGGATGAGGCAGATGTGGGAAAGTTGCAACAGAAGAGCTGCTGCTGCTGCTGCTGCTGCTGCTGCTGCTGCTGCGTCATGTGGTGGATCAGGATTCATGCAGAAACCTCCACATCTGGTTCAATTCTTCACCGCAGATCTAGAAACGCCCCGCATCCTCAATCCCACCACCACCACCATCATCATCGTCAGACGGATAGAGGCTCAGCGTAAACATGAGGACGCCGTTCGTGGCGTTGGAGGTGATTTCTGTTGATAAGGCTGCAGCAGGTTATTAGATCTTAAACGTGAGATCGCTCTCCGTGTGGCGGTGCATGTTCAGGAATCGGTGGTGGGGAGGGGGGAGGGCACGGTGAATGTTCCAGAGCCTTCAGCAGACGAGCTGGAATCTCCCTCTCGTCTCGGACTGGAAGAGGAAGTGTTCACGTTGATGTCTCACACCTGTGCAGCTCTTTTTTTTCGTATTATTTTTGTTATATATAAATGTCTGCGTGAACGACGTTGGAGAGATTCACCTGCATAAACAGCAGCATCATGTGTTCTGGGCAGATGTGAGGAACCCCTGCAGTAGCACATGCCTTCCCCGGCGTTGCCTAGCAACCTCCAGGCTCCTGACACGCAGCACTACCCCACACCGCCTTCCCCGTTTCACTGTCTCAAACACACACACACACACACACACACACACGTTAACATAACGCGCACACCAATTCATTCAAAGCCTATGGCTCCTTTGTGGAGCATGGGCCGTTGACCACAGTCAGCCAGAGTCTTTTGTCCTGGGCTTTCCTCTCCAGTTGTTTCCATGTCAGCCCGCTCTGTTTGATGTTCGTGTCAAGGTCCCTGCGCCAGGTGTTCTTGGGCCAGCTGTTGACAGAAAGGGTTTCGGCTCTGTGACATATTTCCTCTTGATGAGGAACCCTCCTCTACCAGGATTTGATTCTGTCTTTCTGTTGTCAACGTTTCTGTAGCGTATAGGTTTTTCTACAAGTTGGGGTTGCTAGCCCCAAGCCTAACCTTCCACCATTTCTGGCTTCTGGTGTGTTTTGGAGTTGGTTTGTTAGTCCTCTCCCATAACTTATTGTCTTACAGTCTCATACCACGTGAGGCCAGACAGGCTTTGGGTCGTGTACAAGCTGTCTCGGCACGTCAAGCCCAACAAATTCCTGCTACTGTGTCGTGAAAGCTGCAACTAAGGCGAGCATTTCATACCAGCAGCACAATGTAGGTTTACTCTGAGGACGAGAGAGGAGCTGCTGATTCTGGGTGTATCTTTACCTCGCTGTATTTCTTCTGATGATCTTCTTAGAGGACAGATTGACTCAATGTGGACATTGAAACAGGTGTTTCTTTTTCTGTTTGTACTGCTCATTAAAACATGCTTTCAATGTCAGTGATGGGGGGACAAAACTTTATCTGAAGGCTCCAGCAGTTTGAGTTAGACATCTTCTGTAGATGTATTTGTGTTTACTTGTTGAGCTGCAGTGGAGGACTGAAGTTTCATATTAACTTCAGATACACAGAAGAGCTGTGGATTTCCCCCCCCCCTCACTAACATTGAACGCGTTTATGTCCAGTATGAACAGGAACTTCAAATTCAACGTTCATATAAGCATAAAATAATGAACCCGTCCTTTAATATTATTCTTAGGGCTGTCAAAGTTAACGTGTTAATAACGCCACACATTTCTTTAACGCAATCGGTCTTTCAGGGGGATTGTAGCGGGCTCAGTTTTAAAACTAGAGTGACAATACTGGTATCATATGAAATTAGAAAACCTGATGAATCCATCGGTACCAACCATGTCATACTAGCTTGTAGTGAAAGAGGTTAAATAACGCTCCAAACTTGCGCTGAACTTAAAATTTCACCTGTACTTTATAAACATGCTGCACAGTTTACATTTATTAGGCTGTCAAAGTTAACATATCAATCATATCTCGGACGAGCCCCCCATTTGTCACGGAGGAGGTTAAATAACGCTCCAAACTTACACTAAATTTTGTAGAGGAAAAAACTGTCATGTCCATTTTCCAAGGGGTCCCTTGACCTCTGACCTCCAGATCAGTGAATGTAAATGGGTTCTATGGGTACCCACGAGTCTCCCCTTTACAGACATGCCCACTTTATGATAATCACATGCAGTTTGGGGCAAGTCATAGTCAAGTCAGCACACTGACACACTGACAGCTGTTGTTGCCTGTTGGGCTGCAGTTTGCTATGTTATGATCTGAGCATATTTATTTATGCTAAATGTGAGGGTTTCTGGACAATATTTTTTAATATTTATTTATCTATATATTTTTTTATTTTTTTATCTATTCCATTTTTTATTTTTTTTATTTATTATTTTTTTTATTTTCCGGTCTTATTCTTTATATTTATTTTTCATTTTCCATTTTTATTTTTTCTGTGTATTTATTTATTTATTCATTATATTTATTTATTTATTTATGTATTTATATATTGTATTATACATAAGTAAGTACATACAGTATACTACATAAGCACCTGTGAGGGTTTCTGGACAATAGCTGTCATTGTTTTGTGTTGTTAATTGATTTACAATAATAAATATATACATATATTTTGCATAAAGCAGCATATTTGTCCACTACCATGTTGATAAGAGTATTAAATACTTGATAAATCTCCCTTTAAGGTTCATTTAGAACTGATAAAAAATGTAAAATTAATCATGATTAAATATTTGAATGGATTGACAGCCCTAGTTTTACATGTTGTAACGGCGTTTTGTTATTTAGCTTAGTAAAACCGCCGTGAAAGTCTGTCTCACACATGTAAACACAGGGGCGTGCGTGGATGAATATGGAGGGTGATGAGGTCGGCCCTTCTAGTTGACCCGGATGTAGATCCCTCTGCAGCAAGGCAGCTACTTCCTGTGTTAACCTTTTCAGAGTCAGAGACGAGCGTTTGTCCGGAGGTGGAGAGAACAAAGTTAGCGTGGCCCATTAGAGACACATTTATGGGGAATCCCCAAACAACCCAACGACATCACCACAGTTTACACACTCACTTCCTGCTGTACTTACTGTAGTTGTACTGACAGTTTTCCCGAACCATGATAGATGATTATTGATATTTCAGGTGTGCTGACTGTTAGTTTGACTGCTCCTGTTTCTCAACTTGTGATCTCACCATGTTCACAGATTCATTTAGTGAGTATGACCGTTACCGCTGCTGATTGATAGGGGTGGGAGAAAAATCGATTCACCGATGTATCGCAATTTTGAAATAGATGTTTTAATGCCAGAATCGATATATTTGCTTCATCTGAGTCTATGTGGAGGTAGAAGGAAGTTACCGCTTTTATTGTGGTAGTCTGAGTAACGTGACGTCATATCCATTCCGTATCCATCAACCAAAACAAACCGCAGAAAGTAGAAAACGTTGGAGGGTCAGCGTGGATACGACCTGCACCCTCACATGTTAAATCCAGCGTGGTAAACACTACACATCCAGTAAAGGATGGAAACAATTTGGGTTTCACACATTGACAGGAGAAGCAGAGCTAGACATCACGGCTAAGGCTGCATGCTAACTTCTAAAGAAAGGCCAAAATATGTTTGAAAATAAGTCTAAACAAAGGCGAACAAAAGTCAGAAAAAAAGCCGAAATATGTCTGAAATAAAAGACTGAAATATATGCAAAAAAAAGTCCCAAAAAGGCAGAAAAACGTCTGCAAAATATCGGAAAAAAGTTAGCAGGAAACGTTATCGTATCGCGGTAATGTGGCGGTCGAGCCGGCCGTCGCTCTCGTCTCCGTGGTCAAATGGGCCGATGCTACGACTGTAGAGCACCCAGATACTGACATTTCTGTTCTCTGCATTGAAACGGCCCTGATGGGGCTGACCATGGATGGATAAAGAGAACGGAGCTGACAGGAGAGCTAGAGACCACCTTGGAGAAGTTAGAGGAAGTAGTAACTACGTCCGGTTTTCAAAATAAGATGTTAACAAAGGGAACTGTATATACAAAATACATCTATGGAAATAAGATTGATGGATTATATTCACCAGAAGTATAAAACATTACATGTCCCTTATAAATTAAAAATAAAATACCACTAATCTGTGAGGGAAATGTCTTTATTCTTTGATTTTTGGGCTGATGGATAAACTAAACTAGAATGGCACTCGAAGAGCGCAGACCTTTAGAGATTTTCCAAAGTTAAAGTCCCTAGAAGTGGATGATTCAACTTTTAGTGTTAAAAAAGTTAACAAAAATCATAATAAATCGTAATATTGAATCGCAATACATGTCGAATCGGCACCCGAGTATCATGATAGTATTGAATCAGGAGAAAGGTGAATCGTCCTGGCTCTACTGATTGAACTGTGGAAAATAAGACGCAAGTTGTGATCAGAGAAATGTTCTTCATCATAAACCCTCCAGATCATAAATCTGCACATTAATGAAGAAAAAGACAAAATCGTTGTATTAATCCACCACAGCTGCTCCACATCTAAAGATATGGAGTTTATTCTAACACCATCCATGATACTGACCCCATTAGTATAACACCTGGTTGTAGATCTGTGTTGTGTTGACGGAGATGTTTGTGTGGCCTGTAGGTGGAGCTGCGGACACACAGCAGCACAGGCTTTAATCCTAATCTCCATCAGACCCCTTGGTGTCAGTGTGTGGAGCTGGAAACACTGGATGTGTTGATGAGGAGCGAGCCGTGAGATGGTCACGCTCTGTAACACTGTGATGTATATTTATACTGTGACATGTCCAGGGCAGTTTATAGTATTGATTTGCTCTCTTAAATGCTGCGTTTGTGTGTTCCTGTTGTCATGAATCATGCGGGTCAGTTTTCAGATTCCTGCTCATTTAACGCCGGCGGGCTGAACTCCGTAACGGTGACCTACTTTATCCTTCAGATGACGGTTAAAGGCGTCAAAAACAGCGCAGACGTATAGATATTCACAGCAGATCAATATGTTTTGAAGTCTTCCATGATGAATATGGATGGAGACGAGGCGTTCAGGGACTGTACGGCGAGTCTGTCTTGTCATACATGTATCCAGATGACGTGTTGGTGGGTCAGCGTATCGGCCGGTGGATGCCGGAGAGGAAAGATCTGGAAACGCTCCTCCCACCAAAAAAACGACCGGAAGTCTTCCTCCTGGATTTGTAAATCCACTCACACACAAATCTGCCCAACTGCACAGCGCCCGTTGTCATGTCAACACTCGTATGTGGGTTATTTCTGGGGCAACGTTTTCTGTTGTATAAATTATTTTCCCATTCATAATTTAGCCGAACGTAAAGGCTGGAATACTATTACTCCGTGAAGTCCATCTGCCACGAGAGGAAAGCCTCAGCAGGGTTCATCTTCTGCTACTGCTTCTAAAACAAAACAGAAATGATGGTACTTTTAAAATGATCTCAGCCAAATACATGATGTATATAATCTTATTTAGAGTAGAGACGGAGTGGAAGCGGGGGGAGAGAGGCTGGAATCAAACCCAGGACGTTGCGGTAATGTGGCATGCGCTATAACCACGCGGCTACGGCGTTCCATACAATCATTTCTCATTTGGTTCTTCACCCTTTGAGCTGCTATTTTTGCTTATTTTACTCCCTAAAATCTGCACAACCTAAGCTAAAAGGTTATGTCAATCAATAAACCATAATTATTGATAAAAAGTATTGAAATTGTAACCTAAATTAAAAACAATACATCAACAAAGGACCTGTTTTTATCATAAACATATTGATCCAAAGGATTTCTAGATGTAGAAACATGAACAAAGTATTTCTTAACACTAAGTTATTTAAATTATGCACATGATTTAGTTTTTGAGCAGATCGGGTGTAAATGCGTCTTGATTAGGGCCGTCAAAGTTAACGCCATAATAACACGTTAACGCAAATTTGTTTTAACGCCACTAATTTCTTTAACACATTAACGCAACTTGCGATTTTTAGGTTGTAGCGGGCTCAGTTTTAAAGCTAGAGTGAAGATACTGGTATCTGTGAAACTAGAAAACCTGATGAATCCATCGGTACCAACCATGTCATACTAGCATGTAAACACAGAGGCTAAATAACGCTACAAACTTGCGCTAAATTTTGGTGAGGAAAGACATGGCCATTTTCAAAGGGGTCCCTTGACCTCTGACCTCCAGATATGTGAATGAAAATGGGTTCTATGGGTACCCAAGAGTCTCCCCTTTACAGACATGCCCACTTTATGATAATCACATCATGATTTAGGCATATTTTCTACACTAAATGCAGTACCTGTGAGGGTTTCTGGACAATATCTGTCATTGTTTTGTGTTGTTAATTGATTTCCAATAATTAATATATACATATATTTGCATAAAGCAGCATATTTGTCCACTCCCATGTTGATAAGAGGATTAAATACTTGACTAATCTCCCTTTAAGGTACATTTAGAACAGATAAAGTGTGTGATTAATTTGCATTTAATCACGATTAACTATGGACACTCATGCGATTAATCGCGATTAAATATTTTAATCGATGGACAGCCTTAGTATAAACGGCAAAAAAACAAGATAGCGATGGCCAGAAACAAAAATGGTGCCAGCCACAACGGGTCGTGTGTCTAGAAGGTAACCCACAAACACTTTCAAAAACCCGACGACCTATCCTAACAGTAACCATCTCACAAGAGTTTCGCAATTTGCGTGTTACCTTCTAGACACGATCGCCAAAATACCAAAATCGAGGCTTTTGAACCGTAGTCCACAAACCACCGGGTGACGTCACGGTGACTACAGCCACTTCGTATCTACGGTCTATGGGCAACACAGCTCCCCAAAACGGAGGAGTCGATCATGTTTATTTAATTGTGGTGAAGCCAAGATCGTGATCACAGATTAATATAGGATTAATTGTGCAGCCCTACTGGAAACCTGAGAACCATCAGCAGCCGCTCGGTGGTTCGGTCCTGAACGGCCTGCGAGGACTGTCAGCTTTTTATCTTCAGCAGAGGCTTAAAGCTGCTGCAGAGAATATCCAAATGAAAGCTGCAGCTCTCTGCCTGCCTGCCGCCAACCAGGAGGAGTCCTCGTCGCATCCCCGACCGCCCCCTCCACCTCCCCTCGCTGCTGACGCTGACATGCACGTCGCTGTTTCTGAATGCGGGGGCGACATCGATTATTCATGCAGCGAGTGGAGCCGCCCCCCCTCCTCGTGCTGACATGTGCCTCGCTCACTGAAGCCGATTAATTGGCAGGAGAATGACAGAAGAAGAGAGAGGGAGGGTGTCACAGAGAAAGAGCAACTGAAGAGGGAGGGGTGAAGCGAGAAAGAAGAGAGGGGAGTGTTATTGTGCTTCGGTGGTGGAGGGAGGCGGTAGAGTAACAGGAGTTTAGATCTGTTGCCGCTGCGCCACAGAGACCCGAAGAAGCCCTTCCACATCTGAAGGAACCATCCATAATTTATTGTTCAACCTCCTCCTCTAATCGGGAATCTCCTCTTAAAGCGATGACCACACATTACCCCCGGCAGGAGTTCACCTCCAAGCCCATGAACGGCGCCGAGAAGAAGCTGCCGCGGGTCAACATCAACCTGCAGGAGTCCATCGCCCACCTTCACCCGCTCCAGAGGCAGCACGCCATCGAGCTCCACCGGCAGCAGCAGCAGCAGCAGCAGCAGCAGCAGCCGGGTCGTCCGCAGGTCCAGACGTCCCTGTCGACGTTCACCGCCTGCACTGTGCCGGCGTCCTGCCGAGCTCGCAGTCGTTTCCTCAACCTGCGGGACAGCGTCAAGAAAAGCCCGACCAAGAGTACCGCCAAGGTGGTCAGCAGCGGCCACGCGGCAAGCAGGCCGGAAATACCCTGGGTACCCTTCGCTTTCAGTAAGGTACTTCAACGTTGACCACGTGTTCTGTTTGAAGTTGGGAGAACTTTAATTCCACCGCTACGACTGTCTAAGAGGTTAATTACAGAGTCACAGGTGAGGCTGGACCGAGTCGGTTTAAAAAACTACTGACGTTTGCAGCTCTGAGTATACGCAGCACCCAGCTGATACCAAGAAGTACTGGGGTTCATAGCAACGAGTATTTGTAGCACCGAGTTCATACCAAGTAGTACTGAAGTGCATAGCAGCAAGTATTTGTAGCACCAAGTTGATACCAAGAAGTACTGGGGTTCATAGCAACGAGTATTTGTAGCACCGAGTTCATACCAAGTAGTACTGAAGTGCATAGCAGCAAGTATTTGTAGCACCAAGTTGATACCAAGAAGTACTGGGGTTCATAGCAACGAGTATTTGTAGCAAGGAGTTGATACCAAGTAGTACTGGGTTTAAAGCAACGAGTCAGCGATCAAAAGGTAGTTTTTAGCTCTGAGTATTTGAAGCACAGAGTTGATAAATATCACCAAATATCGGTTTCAAGTACTAAAATCTTCCGTTGAATGTCTGGTCAGATTCCTAATCTTGCGTACTCTCTGATGAGACAGCTCCAGACTTCCATTAAACAGTTTAACCAGTTTTCGGCTGTATTTCTACTCTGACAAAGTTTCTTTTACGGCCGCTTGTGTTCGGACATTTATTTAACTTCTGCTTCTTTTGTTTAATTAAATTGACGTGTTCGTATTTGTCAAATTCGTGTTGGAGTTGTTGATCCGCTGCAGGAGTCAGTGAGACTTTCAGGTGTGCAAGAACTTTGTAGTTGTTCAAAACCAGATTGAAGAAAGTGCTGTTTTTGTGTCGTTGGGTTTTGTATCGACACTAGAATATAAAACTGATCAGTTGTTGTCTTGGTGGCGTGACCTCTGACCCTTGAACTCATTGTGTTGTTGGTGATTGAGGGTCGCTCGGCTGTCGAGCTGAACCAGTGGAATTTGTTGTTGCAATTCTTTTATTTTAATTTAACAAATCCTTCATTAATGCTCGTTGGTGTTTGAGTAAAACAATTTATCGGCTGATATATCTATCTGTTTTTTAAACTCTCAAATATTTATATTTATATCTGTATCAAATAATCTAGTCGGCTGATCATTTTTGGATTAAATGATTCAGAAAAAAGTAAAAAAATCTAGTTTCTGATGATATAAAACAGAGAAATCCAAAGTTATTTTTTCCTTGTATTTTTCAGTGTCTGACTTTACAATCAGATTTGATGTTGATTAATCTGCCGGTTGACTAATCGTTGTCATCAGCTCTTTTATTTATTCTATTTATCACCACAAAGATCCATTCTGCACCGCAGCGCTCACTCTCCCAACGAACCATCGCTCTCGTTGGATTAAACCATAAACTCTGTCCTCTGTATGTTTGCTGCATTCGTCACACCAGTTTGTATTCTTTGGGAGCAATTAAGCCCCATTGTCAGCGGCTTTTCCGAGCAGCGCTCCAGAAGTAGGGCTGGCGGATCAATGTGGTCGATGTGCGGGGGCTAATTTTAGCGGCTGTTGGTTTTCCATGGGCTCCGAGTTCTGCTGCTGCAGCACAACGTTTAAAGCCTCTTCGAAACAGAGCGCCACTTCCTGCCAGCAGCTTCACGAGGTCCTGCCCTTGTATAATAGAGGTCATCCACATCCGCTTCTCTTTACTGTAGTTTTACACGCTTTCGTTTTCTTTTTCCTTCATTTATCAACACATTTACAAACAACAAGGCACGTTGAACGTATTATTCAAATCCTCATGTGTTAAATACACTAAAGTACATATAATAAAATACAAATGGTCTTCAATTTAAATTAAATATTAGTGCATTTAAGCTTGTTTCATTTACACAGGCTTACGCCGATAACACACCAGAGCAGCGGCGAAGTGCAGCCTGCAGCGAGCTGCCATGCAGTGTTTATGGAAAGCTGCGGCGGCGGTTTCACCGAGCTCCGCCAGCTGTGTCCGTTTTCATTCAATGGCGAATTGAGGCCAAACTAAAAGTTGGGGATAGTTTACGCAGTCATCCAACAGATCAATGAAGACAGTATTTTTGTAAGCATAACAAACATAAAACATTTTGTTCTTGAGGCATCTTGTTACGCTGACTTTCTCAAAATACAATGACTTTTTTCTCTCAAAATTAGAAAGCTTTTATATAGAAATATAATGAAATCTATTCTCCAAATATAGAAACTTTTATTATCAAAATATGATGACTTTATTTTTGAAATATGACTTTTATTCTTGAAATATAAGGCCTTTTATACTTGAAATATAATGAAATTTATTCTCGAAATATAAAGACTTTTATTCTCCAAATATGACTTTTATTCTCCAAATATAATTACTTTATTTTTGAAATATGATAATTTATTGTTCTTGAAATATAAAAACCTTTATTTCTGGAATATTATGACTTTTATTCTCGAAATTTAATTACTTTTATTCTCAAAATATGACTTTTATTCTTGAAATATAAAACCTTTTATTCTGAAATATAATGACTTTTATTCTTGGAATAGAAAGACTTTTATTTCGAAAATATAATGAGCAGCAAGAGAAATGTATGAGGCTAATATTTCAATATATAATGGCATAAATACTAAGACAGAGCAAACAGCAGACCGCTACCTGCCACGGTAATGTATTGACAGTAGTGAAAGTGTGACCTTTGACCTCCGGTGCTGATGTCACTGCGGGCTGTCAGGGTTAATTCTCTCTGCCGTCCCTGATTGAAATGTCTGCTGCTTTTCAATAATCACAAAGAAAAGGACATCAGCCCCCCCCCCCGCTCCCCCGCTGACACTGTACCAAGGGACCAGGGATTTAACACACACACACACACACACACATTAACAATAACACGTGCACTAACACACTCTCAGACCCGGGTCAAACTTTAATCTTCTCCGAGCAGCAGATGTGCGAGTTTTGTCACATCAGGATCCAAAAAAAAAAAGCACAAGTGTCAGGTAACCTGTCAATCACAGAGCGTCTTCCTGTGATTGGTCGAGCTCTCTGACAGCTGAGCACCTCGACACGACACAAACAAACAGATCACGACACCTGTCAGTCAACATGAACATCCTCCATCCATTCTCCTCCTCTTCCTCCTCCTCCTCCTCCTCCTCCTGCTGTTCATCTGTGCTGCACTGTGTTTGTCTAACCTTTGACCCCTCACCATGCTATTGTTCAGCAGGCAGAGGCCACCCCGCCCTCCTCTCCCATAATCCCCGTGATCCCAGTCTCGCCAATCGCAGCCGACACCACCACCATCATCCCTCCGACGTCACAGGTTTCTTGTTTTGTTGTTGTTGTTGTTTTTTTATTTCCCTCCACTTGTCTCTCTGTCTGCTCCGCCTCCGTCCATCCATCTAGAGATTTACCTCCTCCTCCGTTTATCTGGCTGCTCGTCTCGCTGTCATTGTGCAGTAGTTCCGTGTCTGCCGTCCAGCTGTGGCTCTGATGAAGTGAGCAGATTAGAGATAGAAACAGTGGGAGAAATGCCACACCACCCCCCCCCAACCCCTCCACCACCACATGACTTTTAAGAGCCCATCTGGCTCCTCCCGGGCAGAAAGTGAGCGAGCGATCCAGGCAGACGGAAAGAGGATGAGCGAGTGAGCGATGCAGAGATTTGACCACTTTTAAAGATAGAAGAAGAAGAAGAAGAAGAAGAAGAAGAAGAAGAAGAAGGAGCAGAACCGCCTTCGTCCTTGATTTGATTGATTTAGGCTTCATGCTTCAGCACTGCATCTTCTGCAGTGTGAAACGCCACCATGTACGTACCCGCTCTGTCCTCACTAATCTCTGCTCAGAATCCACCGGCTTCCTGTTTTCATCCTCAGTCGGCGGTGTGCGTAGTAGCATCGCGAGGAGAGGAGCGTCTTTAATGTCGGCGCCGTCTGCAGCTTGTGTTCGGTGTGTGTGTGTCGTGTTTGCAGGGGTGGAGCTCTGTGGGAGGCGGCTCAGGTCAGGTGGGTGGTGGGTTAATTCTGTTGGGGGGAGATGTTTCCTCTGACACGGTGATGTGTCTTCTCTCCTCAGGCCAACCCTCCCCCCGTGGTGGTCAACACAGACAGCCTGGACACGCCTTCATATGTGAGTTCACCATGTTTTCATCACGTCTGTCATGTTGTTTTAGTTTTTAATAAAGGTCAATATTCAGTGAAGTAGTCGTGCAGAGGCTCGCCGCCGTTCAGGGACAGACCGATTACATTATTTGCCCACCGTCGTTTTTTTTTTTTTATATTGAAATAATACCCTTTTAGTTTGTTTTTGCGTATCAGCGCCGTGTTCGAAAATAAAGAGAATAAAAGTCATTATATTTCGGAAACAAGTGATTATATTTCGAGAATAAAAGTAATTATATTTCAAAATATTTTTTTTATAATTGGAGAATAAAAGTCATTATATTACCAGAATAAAAGTTATTATATTTCAAAATAAAAGTCATTATATTACGAGAATAGAAGTTTCTATATTTCAAAAATAAGTCATTATATTTCCAAGAAAAAAAGTCATTATATTACCAGAATAAAAGTTATTATATTTAGAAAATATAAGTGATTATATTTAGAAAATAAAAGTGATTATATTTAGAAAATAAAAGTCATTATATTTCAAGAATAAAAGTTATTATATTTCGGGAATAAAATTCAATATATTACGAGAATAGAAGTTTCTATATTTCGAGAATAAAAGTTTTTATATTTCAAAATAAAAGTAATTATATTACGAGAATAGAAGTTTCTATATTTCAAAAATAAAAGTCATTATATTACCAGAATAAAAGTGATTATATTTAGAAAATATTAGTAATTATATTTCGAGAATAAAAGTCATTATATTACCAGAATAA
Source organism: Sebastes umbrosus (assembly GCF_015220745.1). NCBI lineage: Eukaryota > Metazoa > Chordata > Actinopteri > Perciformes > Sebastidae > Sebastes > Sebastes umbrosus. The sequence goes on along the minus strand of NC_051280.1, from coordinate 32,825,222 downwards.
AAAATGACTACTGATACTTAACAACATTTTGATGTTAATACTTATTCAACGGTTTGTATGAACAGAATAATGTGTCAGTTTGGACTAAAAGCTGTTAGTAATAATTATTTCCATAGTTGGATTAGAATAAATATAATGTGCAGGTTACACACTCTCACAGTACCATCCTTCATGTTGTTATACTGTATGTATAGCTTAGGACTTACCTGTTGATGACAGGTAATGAACTGCTGGCAGCTGATGGATCTTGTGTTTGTGTGTGCAGGTGAACGGGACGGAGGCTGATTATGAGTACGAGGAGATCACGCTGGAGAGGGTAAGACGACGAGCGCTGTGAATCGTGTTGTTAGCGGATGGAGCTGCGGTAACGCTCCATAACTCGGCAGCAGATACTGCTCACGTGACACTACTTTTATGTACTTTTACTTCAGTACTTTAGGCAATATTCAGAGAAAAAACTGAACTTTTCAAGATTAAAGTCGTAAATTTACAAGAAAAAACTTGAATATTCTCAGAGAGTCTTGCTGTGGATTTGCCTGCAGTGGATGACCTAGTCAAATTAGACTTAAAGGAATAAGGAAATACTCTTGATTTTAGCCCAGAGTCACCCAATTATCATCATATTATCATCATATTATCACCATATTATCATCATATTATCATCAGCATCCGGACTCTGTAGAGACATTGAGGCCGTGAATTTGGCCGATTCAGAAGAAAGCAACAGACTGATTGGGATGAGGTTAGTTAGATAGTTTCAGTGCATCAGGAACTACAACACAAAGGACAGATGAAGCATATCGCCACCATGCTCCGTAGTGTTGCACCTCCTCACTGACGTGTGCGCGTGGCGTTCCCTGTTTACCGGCGGTGTCTGTGGTGCGATGACGTTGATCCAACCTTTTGAGTATATTTGTGAGTTTTTTCTCATAAATTTGTAACTTTTTTTATTATATTTTATTTTATTTTATTATATTTTATTATATATTACCCCCCTCCCCCAGCTTTGTAATTATTTTGTGGTGTGATGAGGTTGATTATTTTTTGATTCTTTTTTCGGGAATTTACCACTTCCATCTCAGAGATTATATACAATTATTTGTCAAATTTACGACTTTATAATCTCCGAGAATATTCAAGTTTTTTTCTCGTAAATTTGTGTTTGTTTTTATCATAAATTTACCCCTTCAATCTCAAATTATATAAACTTTTTTTTCTCGCAAATTTACGACTTTATAATCTCAGAGAATATTCAAGTTTCTTTCTCGCAAATTTATGATTTAATAATCTCAGAGAATATCTGCATTTTTTTCTCCAGATATTACTCGTTACATGTTTTTTTTTTGGGTTTTTTTTACCTACAATGGCCCTAATACACCGTCGTAGAAATCCGATGAAATGAGGACATAATGAATGAACTCCTGTGTGTTTTGTGATCCGCTCACACAAACACATATTTTCTTTTTAATGCAGCTATGTTTTAATCCCCGGCTCTGCCTCTGGTGAAATCTTTTTCATCATCTTCTGTTATATCGTCTTGTCCTAATTCAGCCCTGCTTCTTCAAGTGCAAATTATTCTCAGTGCAGCGTGAATAAAAAACATCCCTGCCAGCTGAGTCCTGCAGTAGAAACAGCCTGTCTCTCTGTCCGTCTGTCTGTCTGCCTGTCTGCCTGTCTGTCTGTCTGTCTGTCTGTCTGCCTGTCTGCCTGCCTGTCTGTTACTCTGTCTGCCTGAGCGTGCTGCGTGTTCAATCACTCGTCTGACATTATCTTTGTTAACTTGAGTTTCTGTTTGTTTTTTTATTGTGGTGGTCGTCGTGGTGATTGTTGGCGCGGTATCCAGGGGAACTCGGGACTGGGCTTCAGCATCGCGGGCGGCACAGACAACCCCCACATCGGTGAAGACCCCAGCATCTTCATCACCAAAGTCATACCCGGGGGGGCCGCTGCCCAGGACGGACGGCTCAGGTGAGACAACAAACACACACCTGTGAATCCTGATGATGATAACATATATGAAGAGTGTTTGTCAGTGAAACGTCCGGCTTCTAAAGACGATCTTTTATCACATAAGAACTGAATTTATGTAACAACTGTTAAATGTACGCTATATTTAGAATATTCTCATCACTTTACCTCGCCGTCAGATGGCCCTTTGTGACAAGGAACTGAAGCCTTTATCTACGCTCTCTTCAAAGCCACCAGACTCCATTCACAAAAACAGTCATTTTACCTCTCAGAACAGAAGAGTCGCTGGTTTACCGCTGCGTCCATCAGTTTGATTCTTTGTGTTATTGTTGTGACTTAGGTGAATCCGAAACGCTGATGCCTTTTTCTCTCCTCCGATGTTCTCAGAAACATCTTGTAGTGCAATGTTTAGCCGTATTTTGATTTGCCGGGTCACAAACCTCCACATTTTACAGCTCAACAGTACACAACAAGATGTTCCTGAGGACATCTGAGGAGGGAAATATGCATTGCAGTTTACATATTGATTCATATTTGTTTGATCGAAGTTCACGAGTGATTGATTCAGTGAGTGCTGCTTTAGAGACAGCTTGGCTCTGATTGGTTGTTTTCCTTCGGGCGCGGTGGAATCTTGCAAATGTCAATAGGAGCACGAATGCCCGGTTCAGACTACACGATATCAGCCCGACTATAACCCCACACGGCCGTCGTAGGAGATCGGGAACGATAGATGAATGTCGTGTGCGACGATCGCTGGTTTTATCCTGTGGAGCGTGTCATAGTACACGACAACCCGACGCCGCCGCGTCTGGGACGCCTCACGACGTCCCGACAGGAAGTCTAGCATGTTTAATTCTTTTTTTTCTTTCCACGTCATGTTCCGTCACGGCCTCGAATCTGACCGTCTGAGCGCCGACGCACACGGCTGTAAACAGAAGGCTACTTATTATGCAGAATGATGTCATCGGACCTTCAACTGCTGCCGGACCTCGCGGTAGGATGTTCAATCTAGGTTGTGTCGGAGTAAAAAAAACACCACCGCCGTTGCGTCTTTGTGTCGTGGAGCATCCCGCTGCACACCCGCTTTCTCTTCTCCCTGTGAATTATATTTTTATTGTTTTCACCCCGGAGCCTCGTGTGTCGCGGCCGAGTCACGACAAGAATTTATGACTCTCAATCGTCTAATCTGACACAGTGACCGTCGTAACCGTCAAACATATTGTGTAGTCTGATCCTGGTATTAGAGGAGACAGGGGAACCTGATTATCTGTCAGGATACACTGACCTTTTGAGCAAATATGATAAAGAGTTATTTTTTTTTTTTATAAAAGTTACCAACTGCAGTTTTAAAACACCAAAGTCACAACAATAACACAAACAATGTAACTGATGGACGCAGCGGCAGACCAGCTACTCCCGTGTTCTGACAGGTCAAATTACTGTTTTTGTGAATGGAGCCTGGTGGCTTTGAGGGGAGCGATATAACCGCTTCAGTTCCCGTCAGAAAGGGCCGTCTGACGGCGAGTTAAAGCGGTGAAAATATTCTAAATATAGCGTACACTTAAACTGAGTTTTTTAGGTGTCTAAAATGTGTTTATCTGCTGCCCACGTCCACAGCAGTACACTGTTTTACTCCAAACTCCATCTACTGTAGGTAATACACTGACTATGGAGAAGTAGCTCATATAACCACACTGAGAAACACCTCACCTATCCCTTTAAGAGCCGGTGTCTTTTACCCACAAACCCCTGCAGTGCCCTGCTGCCTTTCACTCCATCATTCATAATGCAGCCGTCCGACACACCTGATCCAGGTGATGATGATGATGATGATGAGGAGCTGTGGGATGAACAGCCGGCCCTGTCTCAGTCTCAGTTTGCCTCCAACAGATGAAACCTGTTTGTTGGCCTGTCAGTCATCAGGGAAGCTCATGTGACTGCCCGAAAGCTCCGGTCGGTTTCAGACAAGCAGTTAGAAACACAGAGATGAGAAAAGAAAAGTCAAACTGAAGGATGAACGTCTCAGTTTGTCACTTTGTGCTCCGTTTTAGATTGCTGTGCTTTGTTCACACTTATACACCAAATATAGACGGCAGACAAAACTACGATGCACAGATTCCATCCAGCATGAAACGTGTACGAACAATGACCACAAATAGAAAATAACACAAGATATAAATAAGATATTATTCATGTAATTAAATCAAAACACTGAATAAAAACACTAAATGCTCCTAACGTGTGTGTGTGTGTGTGTGTGTGTGTGTGTGGCGTTCCCCTGTTTACCAGCCGCGTCTGAAGTGTGATGAGTTTGATCCAGTCTCGCAAAGCGAAGCGATTGTTCCACTATTTTTTCTTGTAAATTTACGACTTTATAATCTCAGAGAACATATCATTTTTTCTCGATTTTAAAGTCACGAATTTGCGAGAAAAACGAACAAATTCCACGAGATTAAAATCACAAATTTACAAGAAAAAAAACTATTATAGAATAGACATTAAAATCACAAATTTGAATATTCAAGTTTTTTTTCTTGGAAATTTGTGAGTTTTTTCTCGTACATTTTTTTCTCGTAAATCTTAGAGAATATACTTTTTATTTCTCTTAAATTTAGGACTTTATAATCTCAGAGAATACACCATTTTTCTTGTAAATTTAGGATTTAATAATTTCAGAGAATACATTTTTTTTCTTGTAATTGATGAGGTTGATCCAACCTTGCAAAGCAAAGCAATTTTTTTCATGCAAATGTTTGACTTTATAATCTCAGAGAATACACAATTTCTTTCTTGTAAATTTTTGACTTTAATCTCAGACATTTTTTCTCAGAATATTAAACCCCTCCCTCGGCTCTATAATTATTTTGTGGTGTGATGAGGTTTATACAACTTTGCAAAGTGAAGCAATTTTTCAGAGATTTTTTTCTTGAGAATATTCACAATTTTTTTTCCTCATAAATTTGTGATTTTTTTAATCTCAAAGTATTTTTTTTTAATCTCAGAGAATTTCTGTTTTTTTTTTCGCAAATTCATGACTTTATAATCTCAGAGTATTTTTTTTTTCTTTCTCATAAATGTATGACTTTGGTCTTGTAAATTCTGAACTTTTTCTCTGAATATTATTATTATTATTATTATTATTATTATTGCTATCATTATTATTTTGTACCTATAATGGCTCTAATATGCCGCCGTAGTTATTGACCATCAGTATTCAGGATGTTCACAGCTTCTGTTCTTCCTTCCTGATGTTGAAGTGCAGTGAATCACTTTGGTTGATTTTGGGGGATGATTGACGGTCGGTGGTGACATCGTGTGTTTCAGGGTCAACGATGTCATCCTGAGAGTTAACGAGGCGGATGTTCGGGACGTGACCCACAGCCGAGCCGTGGAGGCCCTGAAGGAGGCCGGCTCCCTGGTCCGACTCTACGTCCGCAGAAGGAAACCCGTCTCAGAGAAAGTGATGGAGATCAAACTGGTGAAAGGACCCAAAGGTGACGGAGAGGGTTAATGTGGCGTTGTCTGATTTTAAACATCCAGTCAGCAGAGAGCAGAGAGTAAACTGTCCTGTAGCTCCCGTAAGCGGAGCGAGCACATGCCGCGGATGTGCCGTTGGATCGTCTCTGCTTGCTGAGGAGCTTTAGTGAAATCCCTCAGGGCCTCGTGATTATTCAGACAAGAAGCCAGGCTCAAGAACAAAGCCTCCGTTTCCACGGAAACATCCCAAAATATGCTTTTGTGCATTTATGTGTCCTGATTTGTGTGCCGGTGTTAAACTGGCAGAAGCATGTTTCAGTTTTAAATCTTACTGTGAAGTGCACGGTGGTGCCGGCAGGTCGATGGTTGTTCTAACAGTCCGTCCCCCCTCTCTGGTCCCGGTCCTGGTCCCGGTGTGTTCCAGGTCTCGGCTTCAGTATAGCAGGCGGAGTGGGGAACCAGCACATCCCGGGCGACAACAGCATCTACGTCACCAAGATCATTGAAGGAGGAGCTGCACATAAAGACGGGAGGCTGCAGATCGGAGACAAACTGCTGGCTGTAAGAACTCCGACTGTGTTTTATCCTCTGAGACCAACATGTCCCCTATGAGACCAACATGTCCTCTCTGAGACCAACATGTCGTAGCTCCAGGGACGAGGGCTGCACGATCACGGCCAAAATGATAATCACAATTATTCATAGATTTTAGGGACAAAATATTTTTATTAAAAATTCACATTTAAAGGGACTGTATGTAAGAATCAGAAATGTCTTGTTAACAGCAACACCTGTGGCCGTTAAGTCAACTAAAGTCAGCGTCCTGTTGTTCATGCTTGTGCTCGCTCACATAGTCATGAAGGAGCATCGCTCAACACAGTGAGGAGACACACGTCACAATACCACTCTATATTTCAGCTGCTTGGCAGTAATGTTAGCTGACCAGACGAAAGTCTCTCCACGAATCAATGCTGATCCTAGTGTTGGCTTTTCCCGCCTCAGCCTCCCGACCGCGGCCGGAGGGAACGGGGGAGACGCCGGAGTTTTGGTCGGAGACGATAACGTTTCTCTCTGCGGAGCCCCGTCACTTCACAAGACACGGGAAACCTCTGTTGGTCTGGAGGAGCTGCAGCAGTTATTTCTGCACAAACGTCCACTGAACATTCACTAGATATTCTCTAGAGAGAAGGAGCGCGGTGTGTGAGTGAAGGCAGGCAGAGGAGCAGAGGAGCAGAGACTCCGGTCCTGGAGACCAAAGCTACGGTCTCCCCCGCGTCCTCCGACCGCGGCCAACACTGTTTAACAGCTTCACTAGATACAACCAAGAGGTTTTGCTGCTTCTGTGTAGTTTGTGTTGGAGTCTGAGTCTGAACAGCGTAGCCACACGCGAGCGCGCAAGAGACACCGACCCGGATTGATTTATACGTGTAAGAAGTTACAAACAGTCCCTTTAAATAAATAGCGTCAAAAACAATAAAACATGACGAGGATTTCCTCTTCAATCTCACCAAAATCACATAAATAAAACATTTTTAAAAATACGATACATTAGTCACACAAAATAAAGGTTTCACCTCACTAGTCCAGGGATGTGCGAGTTAAATGTACGTTCCAAAGATAGATGGAGGTTGTTTTATTATTTGTTTGATGCATAAACTTGTGAAGCTGTTTGTCTTTGACGTGCTGCGTCTCCTCTCCGTGCTCAGGTGAACAGCGCTTGCCTGGAGGAGGTGAGCCACGAACACGCCGTCACTGCCTTGAAAAACACTCCTGACGTGGTCTACTTGAAAGTGGCTAAACCCAACAGTGTCTTCATGAACGACAGCTTCGCCCCGCCCGACCTCACCAACTGTGAGTGATGCTTTTGTTTTGAACTTCTGTACAAACACACATTATTTTATTATGCAGATTAGGCTTTATATTACTTTGAAAACATCTTCTTCAGACAACTGTAGTTATTCGAGTTGTTTCTTGCCAAAAACTCAATTTTACAAGATTACACTTGAACGCATCATGATAGCGTTATAATTTACCAATCGCCGAATACTCATTTTACCGAGTAGAGCTTAAACGCACCATAACGTGTTCCCTGCTGTCGGCAGACGAGCTGTGATCATTGTGAGCAGCATCGTGGGAATGAATTACAATATAATAAGAGTCTGATTTAGTTAGTTGTGATAACGAGATTATCGATAGACACGATATTGATTGGCCACGATAACGGAACAATCCATCCGTTTCCTTTCCCCTGATCCGGGGCCGGGTCTCCATGGCCAGCAGGCTTAGCAGCGTATTCCAGACGTCCCTCCAGCTCTTCCCTCCAAAGGGAGAGATGATGAAAAAATGGAAAATTATAAAAACAATTATTCAACTTTGTCCCATCGTCTAGTGTTCAAAAAGGTGACAAAAATCGTAATAAATCTGAATATTGTATCGCAATATGGGATGTTAATAATTAACCGACATTGAGAATTTTAACCGATTAATGCTATCGGTTAAAACGGTTCAAAGAAATATTAATAATAAATTAAAAAGCTGAGCTAAACTCCGAGGAGCGGCTCGTCTCTTTAAAGGGATTGCTTGTTAACACCCTCCTGTTGCTCGCACTACGTAGACGTAGACGTAGACGCGAGCGAGCATCGGTCAAAACAGTGAGGCGACACACACAAGACTGCATGGGATTGCAGATTCAAGTCCTATGGAGGGAGGCTGGGACCCGGGAGGACGTGGGTCTTGGGATATAACACATGCGCAGTGTAACTGAAGCTGCAGTCGTGCGTTGCGATTGGCTCAATTTCGGCGAGTGCAGTCCAGATTTGACTGCGCATGTGTTATACCCCCAAAGATATGACGGGTTTGATGACGCGTGACCCGGCCTCCTTTCCATACGCCTTGTTCAGATACAGGAAGTTGGCTCCGGTCTTGAGCAGAGCGAGTTGTAGCTTCATAGCATTTATTCACCGACAAATAAACTGTACACACACCGTCTGCTCCAGCTACGAACACGGCTAGAACGCCACCAACAACCGGCGGACAACCTGCTAAACTAATCTAAACTGATGCTGAGGTGGTGGTGGTGGACTTTAACTGGGAAAGTGGCTGCATGTGTACACGCGTTCCCAGTGGCATTCATCAACCAGCACGTTTCAAAGTCGAGGCTCCTCTCCGACACATTCAGAGCACGGACTCTGGATCCGTTCCCAACGACTCCCCCGGTGGACATTTTAAAGTGGAGACGCTGAAGGACAAACTGATCCTGGACTGATGAGTGCAGGAGAGACGAAGTCCAGCGGAAGTGTCTGACGGGGAGAGAGCGATGAACTGATCGGACTCTAACATCTCCCTGTCAGGTTCCTTTAAGGCATGTCTCCTTTAGGGGTGCATGATCGAATATAATAATTATACACAATCTTATTTTGCAATATTAGTTCATCTGTAATAAAAGGAGTACCTTCACATCTACCTTTAACTGTATTAGTGACCAACTTCAGGTCCATCCATCCATTATCTACCGCTGATCCGGGGCCGGGTCTGAGGTTCTGACTCTCATCCCGACCGCTTCACACTCGGCTGCAAACCTCCCCAGTGCGCGCTGAAGGTCGCGGTCTGATGAAGCCAACAGAACCACATCATCTGCAAAGAGCAGAGACGCAATTCTGAAGTCCCCGACAAATTTATTTTAACGCCACTAATTTCTTTAACGCATCGATGCAACTTGTGATTTTTTTCAGGTTGTAGCAGCTCAGTTTTAAAGCTAGATTAATCGCAATCAAGTATTTTAATCGATTGACCGCCCTAATTTTTTTTACTAAATGTGGAATAGTGAGAGTAATCGCATGATTGTCCATAGTTAATCGCAAATTAATCACAATTTATTGCCTGTTCTAAATGTTCCTTAAAGGGAGATTTGTCAAGTATTTAATCCTCTTATCAACATGGGAGTGGACAAATATGCTGCTTTATGTAAATGTATGTATATATTTATTATTGTAAATCAATTAACAACACAAATCAATGACAGATATTGTCCAGAAACCCTCACAGGTACTTATGTATAATGTATATGTATATGTAGTATATGTACTTACTTATATATATATAATACATAAATAAATAAATAAATAAATAATTATAAAAAATAGATAAATAAATATAAAAAATTTAAATTGAAAGGAAAATGAATAAATATAAAAAATGGAAAATCAAAAATACATATAAAAAATAAGAATGGAAAATAAAAAAAATAGATAAATAAAAGTAAAAAAAAAAAAAATTCAAATGGAATAGATAAAAAATAAATAAATAGATAGATAAATAAATATATACAAAAAATGGAAATCAATTAACAACACAAAACAATGACAGATATTGATCCAGAAACCCTCACAGGTACTGCATTTAGCATAAAACAATATGCTCCAATCATAACATGGCAAACTGCAGCCCAACAGACAACAACAGCTGTCAGTGTGTCAGTGTGCTGACTTGACTATGACTTGCCCCAAACTGCATGTGATTATCATAAAGTGGGCATGTCTGTAAAGGGGAGACTCGTGGGTACCCATAGAACCCATTTACATTCACTGATCTGGAGGTCAGAGGTCAAGGGACCCCTTTGAGAATAGCCATGACAGGGTTTCCTCGCCAAACATTTAGTGTAAGTTTGGAGCGTTATATAACCTCCTTTTTTACGAGCTAGTCTGACATGGTTGGTACCGATGGATTCATCAGGTTTTATAGTTTCATCTGATACCAGTATCTTCACTCTAGCTTTAAAACTGAGCCGCTACAACCTAAAACAGTTGGAGACGTCGACCATCAGATCCCTACAGATTAGATCACTTTTCTCTAAAGATCCCCTGAGCTTCAACCCTCATCGACCCCTCCTCTTCCTCTTCTCATTGCCCCCCCCCCATCCTCCTCTGCTGATGTTGAGACGCGTGAAGGACGAGCAGCAAATCCAATCAGTGAGCGTCGAGCTGCATCACACACAGGCTTCAGCTGCTGTCTCTGTGGCCGAGCTGATGAATGAAGGAGAAATAATTCTGTTAAGTGCACTCTGACTCCATCGGGGGGGGGGGGGCGGCGGTTTAGGAACAAAAATATATCAGCCGGCCGTCCCATCATGTCATCATCATCATCATCATCATCATCATCATCATCATCATCATCATCATCATCATCATCATCATCATCATCATCATATGCACCAGTAGAGTGCTCCAGGGATGACGTGTTTTTGTAGTCCAACCAGGGAGTTAGCATCGCCCTGGTTCCCTCCACTAACAGCCAATGGGATTGTTCCGTTGGGTTTTGGATTATTACAGAATATAAGATAAACGTTTATGATACCTACAGGTTTTGTTCAGCAAGATAATCTCCACTAATGAACACCACTTTATGATTTATGAAGTGTGAATGCAAACTCCAGAAGTAAAAAGCTAACGTTAACTCTAAACCAGCTACACCACGGTCACATGAGCGCGAGTATAAACACAACCAGGCTGTAAAGGAGGACGAGTCGGCGTGACAGAAATGCTTCATAATTCACCAGTGGGATATTTACTGACGTATTTTATATCAAAAACAAAAACGTTAATTGAATATCTTTTTTTTTTTTTTTGCAGATTGATTTTCTTTAGATTGATTAATTGATAAATCAAGTCATTAGCTAGAATAGCATGAGACAATATCAGATTTCCCACTCTGTTTATGCTGCGGTATCGCTGTCTTTATTCCCTCCTGGTGTCTCAGGCCTTCTGTGTGAAATGTTGGAAATCGATAAGTCGGACTCCTTTATGGTTATTTATATCAGATTTTTACATCAATGTCTTTAATGACTCTGATTTGTCAGGTATTTATTTTACTGAATTATCCAAAAACATACATTCCTGTGTTTCATTATATTCATGGACAAGTATTTTCTAGATATTTTACTAATACTTTTCAGATATTTTAACAATATTTTTTCTAAATATTTTACAATTTTAAATGATATTTTACTAATTTTTAACAGATATTTTATAACATTGTTACGGATCTTTTACTAATTATTTTTCTTGTGTTTTACAGTATTTTCAGATATTTTACTAATAATGTTTTGGATTTTTTACGGATATTTTACCAATAGTTTTTTGGGATATTTTATAAAATTTTTATGGATATTTTACTAAAAAGTTTTCAGATATTTTCATATTTTTTAACAGATATTTTACTTATATTTTTGGGATATTTTATTAGTTTTTAACGTATATTTTACTAATTATTCTTTGGATATTTTAGTAATAATTCTTTGGATATTTTACGAATCATTTTTCGGATAGTTTACTAATAATATTTTACTATTTATCTCTGGTATTTTAAGAACAATTTTTCGGATAATGTTTTACAGATATTTTACTCTATTGATTTATCTGAAAATGACTTGTGTCATGATGTTAATTGCTATTGCAATATCCCATTACTTATGTCGTGATGTCTGATTTCACCCATATGTTAAACATTGTGGCTGAGTTGATGGAGGGTTTGTAGCTGACCTGCTGCAGAAACAGACGCTCCTCGCTGTAACTCTCTCTGGTTTCTACCAGTAGAGCCAGATTCTCCCACCAGAGGATTAGTTTTACTGTAAACTGAACTGGACTGGAGGAAATACTACAAAACGTTTGATGCCTGAAACATTAAATCTGTCTGTGAATACGTTTAAACTCTAAAGCTTACATGTCCATGAGTTTCCACAAACAGCTCGTGATCAGACCCGGTCGAGTTTCTAGTTTAGTTTACGACCCCCTCGGCGGCTCCTGGCCTCGTCCAATCAGACGGTAACAGGAGCCCGCCAGGTGAGCGTAGGCGAGGGTCTGAGCAGGTGTGCGATCAGATGGAGAGTAACTGTAGGACCAGAGGCTCAAACACTCTGCTGCTCAAAGTAAGTATGTGAGGGAGGAACGTGTTTCTTTATTCTCTGGTTTTTATGCAGGTTTTCAAACTGATTCAGACATTTAAACGTTTTCCTCTTTTTGTTCCGTGTGTGAAAGCTGCAACGCCGAAGAAACTGGATTGTTTATTTGTAATATTTAACCTAAATACTATCTCTCTCTCTCTCTCTCTCTGTGTGTGTGTCTGTTCCAGCGTACTCCCAGCACATGGAGAACCATATCAGCCCCCCCAGCTTCCTGGGTCAACCCATCCCCCCGCCAGCATCCTCGGGACGCTACTCCCCGACCCCGAAGAGCATGCTGGGAGACGACGACGTCACCCGGTGAGGACAGAAACATCTCTCGTCACTCTCTCTGAAGCTTTCAGACACAAAGATGGGATTATTATTCAGTAGAGTGGGACTGCAGATTTTAATATTTGTTTTCTAACATAAAGACATTCATTTGGTCATTAAAGAGTCGTTATGTACTGAGCAGGCGTTGTTAATAACGCGTCAACGCAAATTCCTTTAACACCACTAATCTCTTAGTAAAGATACTGGTATCATATGAAACTATAAAACCTGATGCATCCATCGGAACCAACCATGTCAGACTAGCTTGTTGGGAAGGAGGTTAAATAACGCTCCAAACGTGTGCTAAATTTTGGCGAGGAAAATTTTCAAAGGGATCCTTTGGGTACTCACGAGTCTCCCCTCTACAGAAATGCCCACATTATGATAATCACATTATGATTTGGAATATGTTCTATGCTAAATGCAGTACCAATGAAGGTTTCTGGAAAATATGAGTCATTGTTTAAATAAATATACATACATTTACATAAAGCAGCATATTTGTCCACTCCCATGTTGAGAAGAGGATTAAATACCTGACAAATCTCCCTTTAAGGTTCATTTAGAACATTAATCGTGATTAAATATTTTAATGGATTCACAGCCCTAATTTTTATATTCTTCATAGATGAAGTAGACGAGCAAACGATCGGCGTTAGAAGAGTCAAATGACACCAAACGACCTCCCTTTATATGAGCGTGCTCAGAGCCTGAAGAAGAAAAGATTACCACCGTCGTGGTCCCCGTTATCTAGAGGAAAAGAAAGCCTGGTGCTGCATCGCTCTGAAAGATAAATGTTGTATTTCAAGTAATCAGTAATCATTAACTTGAATCAGTAACAACACAATCAGCTCATTTCTGTCCCTCAGCAGGTTAATGTAGACGCCCTCTGCTGGTGTAAACCTGTAATTACACACAACGCCACCATCGCTCTGACCGACACACACTGTCATGGCCTGATGAGTCAGGATGATTGACAGCTGTGTGTGATGACATCAGGATGATTGACAGCTGTGTGTGATGACATCAGGATGATTGACAGCTGTGTGTGATGACATCAGGATGATTGACAGCTCTGTGTTATGACATCATGATGATTGACAGCTGTGTGTGTGATGACATCATGATGATTGACAGCTGTGTGTGTGATGACATCATGATGATTGACAGCTGTGTGTGATGACGTCAGGATGATTGACAGCTGTGTGTGATGACGTCAGGATGATTGACAGCTGTGTGTGATGACATCAGGATGATTGACAGCTGTGTGTGATGACGTCATGATGATTGACAGCTGTGTGTGATAACGTCAGGATGATTGACAGCTGTGTGTGATGACATCAGGATGATTGACAGCTGTGTGTGATGACGTCATGATGATTGACAGCTGTGTGTGATGACGTCAGGATGATTGACAGCTGTGTGTGATGACGTCATGATGATTGACAGCTGTGTGTGATGACGTCATGATGATTGACAGCTGTGTGTGATGACGTCAGGATGATTGACAGCTGTGTGTGATGACGTCATGATGATTGACAGCTGTGTGTGATGACGTCATGATGATTGACAGCTGTGTGTGATGACGTCAGGATGATTGACAGCTCTGTGTGATGACGTCATGATGATTGACAGCTGTGTGTGTGATGACATCATGATGATTGACAGCTGTGTGTGTGATGACATGATGATTGACAGCTGTGTGTGTGTGTGATGACATCATGATGATTGACAGCTGTGTGTGTGATGACATGATGATTGACAGCTGTGTGTGTGATGACATCATGATGATTGACAGCTGTGTGTGTGATGACATGATGATTGACAGCTGTGTGTGTGATGACGTCATGATGATTGACAGCTGTGTGTGTGATGACATGATGATTGACAGCTGTGTGTGTGATGACATGATGATTGACAGCTGTGTGTGTGATGACATCATGATGATTGACAGCTGTGTGTGTGATGACATGATGATTGACAGCTGTGTGTGTGATGACATGATGATTGACAGCTGTGTGTGTGATGACATGATGATTGACAGCTGTGTGTGTGATGACGTCATGATGATTGACAGCTGTGTGTGTGATGACATGATGATTGACAGCTGTGTGTGTGATGACATGATGATTGACAGCTGTGTGTGTGATGACATCATGATGATTGACAGCTGTGTGTGTGATGACATGATGATTGACAGCTGTGTGTGTGATGACGTCATGATGATTGACAGCTGTGTGTGTGATGACATGATGATTGACAGCTGTGTGTGTGTGATGACATCATGATGATTGACAGCTGTGTGTGTGTGATGACATCATGATGATTGACAGCTGTGTGTGTGATGACATGATGATTGACAGCTGTGTGTGTGTGATGACATCATGATGATTGACAGCTGTGTGTGTGATGACATCATGATGATTGACAGCTGTGTGTGTGATGACATGATGATTGACAGCTGTGTGTGTGATGACATCATGATGATTGACAGCTGTGTGTGTGATGACATGATGATGATTGACAGCTGTGTGTGTGATGACATCATGATGATTGACAGCTGTGTGTGTGATGACGTCATGATGATTGACAGCTCTGTGTGTCCTGCAGGGAGCCCAGGAAGGTGGTGCTGCACAGAGGAGCGACAGGACTGGGCTTCAACATCGTGGGCGGAGAGGACGGAGAGGGGATCTTCATCTCCTTCATCCTCGCCGGAGGACCAGCTGACCTCTGTGGAGAGCTGAGGAAAGGAGACCGGCTCGTTTCTGTACGTGCACGCTCAACACACACACACACACACACGTGTTAATGAGGTCATTAAAGGGCGGGTCCATCTGTTATTTTCAAATGGTAACGCCCACTCAGCCGTTAGCAAACAGCAGTGACATTATGAATGATGGGGTTGTATGTATACTCCCGTGTAAAATTACTTGTTCTGTGAATGGAGTCTGGTGGCTTACTCCTGTCTGCTTCTCCAAACTGGGATCTTTCATCAGCCAGCATGTTCTGAACAGACACACAACGCTGTCCTCCTTCTGTGCGTTGCTGTTTTCAGGTGAACGGGGTGGACCTCCGTAACGCCACCCACGAACAGGCAGCCGCCGCCCTGAAGAACGCCGGGCAGACGGTGACCATCATTGCCCACTACAGACCAGAGGGTGAGACACCTGGACACACCTGCAGGACCCCGTCATATGAACTTATGGTTACCAGGGCTTTCAAAGTTAACGTGATAATAACGTGTTAACGCAAATTAATTTTAACGCCACTAATTTCTTTAACGCATTAACGCTACTTGTGGTTTTTAGGTTGTAGCGAGCTCAGTTTTAAAGTTAGAGTGAAGATACTGGTATCATATGAAAGTTCAAAACCCGATTAATCCATCGGTCAGACTAGCTTGTCGAGAAGGAGGTTAAATAACGCTCCAAGCGTATGCTAAATTTTGGCGAGGAAAAACTGTCATGTCCATTTTCAAAGGGGTTCCTTGACCTCTGACCTCCAGATCAGTGAATGTAAATGGGTTCTATGGGTACCCACGAGTCTCCCCTTTACAGACATGCCCACTTTATGATAATCACATGCAGTTTGGGGGCAAGTCATATCACATTTGAGCATATTGTTTTATGCTAAATGCAGTACCTGTGAGGGTTTCTGGATCAATATCTGTCATTGTTTTGTGTTAATTGATTTCCAATAATAAATATATACATACATTTACATAAAGCAGCATATTTGTCCACTGACATGTTGATAAGAGGATTAAATACTTGACTAATCTCCCTTTTAAGGTACATTTTGAACAGATAAAAAATAATTAAAAGGACTTTGCAATTAATTGCGATTAACTATTTTAATAGTTTGACAGCCCTAATAATGATATATAATAATAATCCATTAACAGGTTTCAGGCTCTCACAAAATGAGATGTCTTAGTCAGACTGTAACCTGTAATCGTCCTCTTCCTGTCCAGAGTACAGCCGGTTTGAGGCGAAGATCCACGACCTGAGAGAGCAGATGATGAACAGCAGCATCAGTTCTGGATCTGGATCTTTGCGAACGAGTCAGAAGAGGTCGTTATACGTCAGGTGAGACAGCGGCGCGCTGGTTTAACGTGTGTTAATGTGCTGCTCAGGTATGGAGGTTCAAAACTGACAACAATAATAGCATATATACATATATTTATTCATATCTTATTTATGTCTCATTTAGCACCACAGCAGAGACATTTTACATATTACTAAATTCATATTTAATTCTAATGCCTTTTTATTATTTTGTAAATTAATTTATATATTTTTAATTTAGACAAAATTTAATTTAATTTAAAATTTAAATTAATTGATTGATTGATAATAACGTTACTAAAAAATGTTAATTATATGAAAGAAAATATTAAGTCAATTTAAATTAATTTAGACATTTTTAATTTAGCTAAACTACGAGCGTATGATAACAGAAAATGTTAAGTTCGATTTTTTATTATTATTATTTTAAATACAAATTATATAATTAAGTTCATTGAATTATTAGACAAAAATTTAATTTAATTGACAAATTAAAATTAATTGATTGATTGATAATAACTTTACTAAAAAAATTTATGAAATTAATTATATAAAAGAAAATCTTTAGTCAATTTAAATTAATTGTAAAAAATGTTCCCTGGTCTGCATGAATCAAAATGCACTGGAATAATTCATTTTGACTTTTTTTATTGATGAAAGTTGATACTGACCCAATATCATTAATTTAACTCAAGGTCCACTTACTAGCCTTTTTGTCTCATGGTCTTCAGGTGAGATGTGGTTGGAAAGGATTGTGTGAAGTTTGTCACCTCCACTAAAATAAAGTCTGGTCAGCTGATGTCGGTGTTTTAAGTGCATTAATTAATGGTGTGTGCGTGTGCGTGTGCGTGTGTGTGTGTGTGTGTGTGTGTGTCTTTGCGGTGCAGAGCTCTGTTTGACTACGATAAGACCAGAGACTCCGGTCTGCCCAGTCAGGGACTCAACTTTAAGTTCGGAGACATCCTCCACGTGGTGAACGCCTCCGATGACGAGTGGTGGCAGGCCAGACAGCTGACGTTGCAGGGCGAGGTGGAGGAGGTGGGGGTGATTCCCAGCAAGAGACGGTCAGTATGTTATATATTGTTATACCGTTGGCCTCACGTGTTAATGTGTGACTGAAATGTGTGGCGGTGAAAATTAAGATCATTTTGGATTCTTAATCTTGTTTACATGTTGTGTAATTTGACAGTTTAGTTCATTTTAAACAGTTTTTTATTCATGAAACATCCTTCATGTAAACACTCAGTTTGAGAAATACAATTTAAAAATAATGGGACTAGTGCTGTCAATGTTAACGTGATAATAACACGTTAATGCGAATTTGTTTTAACGCCACTAATTTCTTTAAAGGTCCCATATTGTAAAAAGTGAGATTTTCATGTCTTTTATATTATAAAGCGGGTTTAAGTTCTATATAATTACTGTTAAACTATCAAAACGCTCAATATACGGAGAAACACACACACAGACCGTATTCAGAAAATGTGCGTTTGAAACAAGTCGTCAGGATTTCTGTCCATTTGTGATGTCACAAATACACAATATTTAGACCATTACACGGTTTTAAACGTAAACATTCTAAATGTGTCCCAGTTTATTTCCTGTTGCAGTGGATGTGAATGACATCAGACATTCAAAGCAGCTCACAATAACACATGTAACAGGGTTTCATAAATAAAGTATGAGGCTGGTGTAGGAGCATTTCACTGCCCACTGAAACCAGCACAAACACTCCAGACCTCTGCTGACCTTTGACCTTCTGTCCTCTTTGACCTCAGGGTTGAGAAGAAGGAGAGAGCGCGATTAAAGACGGTGAAGTTCAACGCGAAGTCTCGAGAGAGAGGGGTGAGTGTTTCACTTCAGCACCGCTGCAGCAGATCACGTTATTTCTACTCCCATGATACCTTTCTGGTTATTCCTTTCACTGACTCGGCGTGATTCTACGTGAGTTAGCTTAGTTTAAACAGGATCATGTGATCATCGTACCTCAGCCTTCTGCTGCTGATGGATGGATAGCAGCAGTAGCTTATTCAGTCTCAGACTACTTAGTATCAGTTTATGTTTTGGTTTACCATCGCTAACGGGAACAATCGTTACTAGGTAACGTTATGATTTACCTTCACCTCATGTCAAACATAACCTAACCTAACATCAAAACTGTCCGTTTCTCCACGGTTTCACAGCTTTAGTTGCTTTCTACAGAAGCTTGGCATTAGTAGTTTTAAATGTATTATTCTAAGCTGCTTAGAGCTAGTGTCAGGACGTTAAGTAAGGGTTAATGTACAGCGAGCCGGTCATTGTTGTGAAAGGCGGAGGGGTCTCTCATCGCCCTGTCGGGGATTCTTTCACAACAATGACCCGCTAGCTGTACATTATCCCGCTTATTACACGACTACTTACTGAAGAAATCTATATTTTGACACAAAAATAGTCCTCCAGAGTCCGACATCAGAACTGCGCCATAGCAACGGTCTGTTATACATAGCGACGGTCTGTTATACATAGTGACGATCTGTTATACATCTACTGACGAGAGCTAGTTAGCGTTAGCAGTTAGCAGCCGTTAAGCAGCACAGTGCTGCACTGATCTAACAGCTAACGTTAACTAGCTCGTGAGATGTGTTGCTCACGATGTAGCATCATCATCGGGGGAAAAAACAGGGTGCGTCCCCTGAACGCCTCAGTAGTGAGTTTGCTGCGTCCCGAACAGACAGAATGGCGTTGGTCTCTTGGCCTGACGCTACCTACGGTACTGTAGAAAAACAAACAGCGTCTCCTTTTCAGAGTTCTTGCAGGGACTCGGTATCGCTTCTCGTGACAGCAGCCCTAAAAACGTTTTGCTTGATTTTGCTGGTAAATCTCGTCTCTGAGCTCGTCAGCAGGAGAGGAATAACCATTATGTCACTAAGGTATCATGAGACTGTAAATCTGTCATTTATTCCAGTCTGTATCTGAACTCTCTCTCAGCTACATGTGAAGTATAGAAGCGTCTGTAGTGACTGATTTCATCTGTTGTTTTGCATGATTTTAGTCAGAGTGTCTCTCTTCCTGTGTTGTCAGACTGTGTGAAGATGTGTTTGAGCCGCGGCCACCTACTAATGAGTGTGTCTGACTAATGTGTAAAAACCAGCCAGTTAACAGCATGTTGTTGTCGTCGTCCGTCTTTGAGACGGTTTCTTCTTCACCACTCGAACGTCTCAGCAGCCAAACCGCCGCAGCAGCGCCCCCCCAGCACCTTTTTTTTTAAAACCGTGTGTCGGCTTAACACGCGTTGCCGAAACGCCCCCCCGCCCAGCGCCGCCCTCTAACACACCAGACTGACAGGGGAGGAAAAACCCAACATGCATGACCCCTCCTCTCCTCATTAAGAGAGAAACGCTTGACATTGATGTCTGACTGTCTGCTGCTCACAGAAACCTTCCTCATCCTCCTCTTCTTCCTCCTCACCACTCACCCCCCCTCCCTCTTTCTCTCCTGCTGGATAACACTGAAGTGCAGCATGTGATCTAATGATGTCAGTCGATCTGCTTCCTGCTGATGAACACTGTGTTGGTTTTGAGATGCAGTCGGAGCCTTTTTAAAAAGATTTAAAGCTGCAAGATTCAAGTCTTCATTTGTCATAATGTGCACAATAATTACAGCGGAGCAGTCGTCGTTATGAGACTTCCTCCAACAACGGGTCTACAAAATGTATAACAAGAAAAAACACGCAAGTAAAAGATGAGAATCCAGGACTTGACAAGCGGATGAGATGTTTCACTCGCCTGATTATGGAGGTTTCGCTCGTGAAACTCGTCTCTAAGCTCTTTTCGCATGAAAGGAAGAAACTAATTCTTATAATAATTAAAATAAATGAATACCTGCCTGATCGCCAAACTTGTCCGAAATGGAAAATGTAGGCCTTTAAAAAAAAAAAAAAAAACATCAACAGGGATTTAAGCAATTATTATAATTTGCTCTCCTCAAAGCCACCAGACTCCATCGACAGAAACAGTATTTTTTTACCTTGCTAAAACGCACTTCAATCAAAACTACAGAAACAAAGTATATTATTATATTATATATAAAGTATAAAGTATATTTTTAAGTATGTATTATCTGAAATACTTTAAAACAAACGCATTTCACCAAACGACCAAACGTCTGTGAGTTTAACAAAGTGAAGTTTGAACCACGTTTCATTAGTAATCACTCACCTCTCCTCCAGTGGGATCTCTGGCGACTGAGGAAAGTAGTGCGAATCTACAGGAAGTGACCTCATCACAAGAAGACCGACGGTTACAAGAATAAAACAAAAATACAAATACACGTGAAAAATATATTGGCAAAATGTAAACAGAAATTGAAGGATGGACTGGGCAAAGAGAAACTCACAAGGCTTTTCAGAGCCAGGTGCTCCGGCTGCTCTCCGAGACCAAGGGCATGATGGGAAACGCCTTTGGCTGAAGGCGGGGTACACCCTGGACAGGTCTCCAGCGGCTCCCTGTGGATTTATAAAAAAAAATTAGTGGAAATGAATCATTCATTTTGATTTATCATTGTTGTAGGTCTATGGTACGACGGTACAACGGAGTATTAGGGCCACATTGAGGAAAAAAATTAATCTGAGATTTCGAGAATAAAGTCATAATATTATAAAGTAGTCATTTGTAATAATATTGACTTTATTTTCGGAATATTACAACTTTTATTCTCGTAAAGTTATGACTTTAATCTGTAAATCTCAGATGTTTTCCCTCAATGTGGCCCTAATTCTCCGTAGTACATTGTCTCTTTGGCCCTCACTACATTAGACTTATATACTATATTCTTAGACTATAAACTGTGTTACCTTCATCACAATGATTAAATGTTTTGCGGCTCCAGACAGATTATTTTGTTGTTGCCTAAAATGTCTCTTTTGACAGTAAAGGTTTCCGACCCCTGTGCTAAGCTAACGCTCCCGTACGGTGAACTGGAGACTGTCTGTTGTGCTCAATACACTGCAGCCGGCGCACCGCTGCACGAGACGCACTAATCTCGTCGGTTAACGGTTAATTATCGGTTAACGAGGGTCAGTTATCGGTTAAGACATTTTTTCAAAATTAGCATCCCTATTATGAATCGTCACATAAAGATATTTCCTGGGTCGGTTTGTGGACGGATTATCACCTAAATTAAAACCGAATAATCTGGTAAACGTCGTCAGAGCTCCGGTCGGGGTTCAGAGTTTCATTCCCAGCAGATCTGAAACCAGTTGAACGTCTTCGTATCCGCCGTGTCTCTGCATGTCTGTCTGCATGTTCACTTTCTCCTCGTACCTGCTGTTGTCTCTGACGTCTGCTGCCTTCACTGCGTTAGACCCGGACCACCTCGCTCAGATTCAGGTTATATGCAGGTGATACATAATGTGAGTGAGTGGTTTGTGCTGGTTTCAATGGGCAGTAAATGCTCCCACACCAGCCTCATACTGGAAGGCAGCTCTTTATCTACATGTCTAGTGTGACTGTTTAATGAGTCTGTTTCCCTGCTAGCCACAGACTCAGACAAAAAGCGTCTCATTCTGTCCGGAACCGACATCAGACTCCCCCCTTCATCTCCCCCCTTCTTCCTCCTCTTTTTTTTTTACTCCATCACCCCTCCTCCTCCTCCTCCTCCAACTCCTCTTCATCTTCCTCCTCTTCCTCCTCAGCAGTCTCTCAATGACAAGCGTAAAAAGAACCTCTTTTCCCGAAAGTTTCCGTTCTACAAGAGCAAAGAGGCGAGCGAGCAGGAGACCAGCGATGTCGACCGTAAGTATCCCAGCGCGACGTCCGTTTGGGGGGGGGCGGGCGGTCTGTCTGTCTGAGAGACGATTGGTCAGGCGACAGGAAGAGAGGTCAGCTGGTGGCGGCGCGCTATGCAAACGCACCGGTTGTCATGGCAACGGGGCCTGGCTAAATAAAAAAAATAAAAAAATGAATGCAACTGGATCACAAACTGTCTTGAAGCCTGGAAGGCAGAATATTTGGTCTGATCTTCCTCCTCCTCCTCGGAGCCAAAACGGCCGCCCCGCAGCCCTGCCGACCGGCTGCGTTCCCTCTGCTCTCTCTGTCTGTCGCTGTCACTCAGTAACGTGTTGTGTTGTTTTCTCCTCGTTGTTCACTCGGCTCTGCTGACCTCAGGACAACAGCGACGACATGCTATCCAAAGGCCACAGTAAGTGTTCTCCCCACCCCTCCCCCCCCCCCTCTCATGAAAACTCCCATGAGCCTCCTGGTCTCCACCAGGATCCTTCAAAGACTCGATGTTTGATAAGATGAACAACAGACTTGATGTCGTTGCCTTTATTTACTTTAAAGCTTAGTTTAATAAAGTTTCATTTTGTCCTCAAAGTAAAAAAAAGAAAAGAAGGTGGTTGGTAAAATGTGAATATAACGTCTGACTATAGCAGAAACTGCAGGTCAAAGGTCATCCTCCAAGCTGCAGGTCAAAGGTCATCCTCCAATCCTCCATGATCGTTTCAGTCTGATCTCAGAGCAGCCCGGTGTCGGTGTCGGCGTCGGCGTCTTTGTCAGTGTCGGTGTCGGTGTCGGTGCTGAGGAGAGAGCGGCCGATGCTGGAGGACGGTGAACCTCCAAAACGTCCCGAATCTGCATTTCAAAAGGCGTAACCTCGGCAATGTGTCTATCCGTCCTCCGGTGCGCTGTGGGCGGCGTGCGGCGGTGCTGCAGCAGCACCGAGCACTGCCAGCCTTCATATTTACACTAAAAACAAATAAGTGATAAAAGCTGGAGTCCATGTGGAGACGATAGCGGACTGGAATGGTCCATTATTTTTATTATATAGGGACGCCTCGCCGTGCGTTATCACTTTCATGAAGTAAAAACATCAGAAGAAGCTGAAGTTGGTTCCTGGTGGACACGTGGCCTCAGACCTCCCCTCCCTCCCTCCCTTCCTGTTCCTCCTCTTCCTCCTCTTCTTCTTCACCACCGACCGTCGAGGATCCTCCAGACCGGAGCTCCATCTCTTCACTCTCTGTCACAACACTCATGAGTTTTCACTCCTCCTCCTCCTCCTTCGCTCCTCCTCCTCCTCCTCCTCCTCCTCTCATAGCTCACAGTGTTCACCTCGCTGCTCAGGATCCATCTGGAGCTTCATGGAGGTTTTACACCACTTTCAGGAGTTTTGAGTTCATGTAGCTCCGAATCACACCGAGTCAATGAGAGGGAGGTTTACTGATGAAACTCAAACACTGTATGTGTATATACACTCCCCGGCCACTTTATTAGGTACACCTTGCTAGTACCGGGTGGTCTTCATCTGCTTCAAGGTTGGACGTGTTGTGCGTTCAGAGATGGTATTCTGCATACCTTGGTTGTAACGAGTGGTTATTTGAGTTACTGTTGCCTTTCTATCATCTCCAACCACTTTGCCCATTCTCCTCTGACCTCTGACATCAACAAGGCATTTCCGTCCACACAACCCCCGCTCCCTGGATCTGTTCTCTTGTTGGGACCATTCTCTGTAAACCCTAGAGATGGTTGTGCGTGAAAATCCCAGTAGATCAGCAGTTTAATACTCAGACCAGCCCGTCTGGCACCAACAACCATGCCACGTTCAAAGTCACTTAAATCCCCTTTCTTCCCCATTCTGATGCTCGGTTTGAACTTCAGCAAGTCGTCTTCACCACGTCTAGATGACGTAATGCATTGAGTTGCTGCCATGTGATTGGCTGATTAACTATTTGTGTTAACAAGTAATTGAACAGGTGTGCCTAATAAAGTGGCCGGTGAGTGTATATATGTGTGTATATATATATATATATATATATGTGTGTGTGTGTATATATATATATCTCTATATATATATATACATACTGTGTTTGAGTTTTATATTTTTGTTTATCAACTCTTGTTGGAATCATATCATGTTTGAATTTCAATCAATGTCTTGTTATTTTAACAGTTATGTTTATTGTTTGTTCATCTACCGGTTATGTTTTTTGATTGCTTGTTTGGTCTTCAAAGGCTCCACGTAACCATGTTGACATTTTTAAACGTCTTGTTTTGTCCAACGAACCAAAATATTTAGATTACAAAGATAAAAACTTGTTTTGCTTGAAAAGTAGCCGATGAATCGCCGATCAGTCGACAGCTCTAGTTTGACTTTATCTTGAGGGGTCAGAATAATGAATTTAACACGTGTCTTTGCAGATTTATTTGATATTACATATCATTATAAATGTAGTTCCAGATGTGATGTAATGGTTGCCAGATGTGGAACAGTTTGGATGTGTAACAGGGTTCAGTGAAGTCCCGTCTGTCCTGAAGGTTTATTCTGTGTTTGATATTTATTCTGTGATTATCTGGTGTATCCCGGCTCTGGGTGCAAAGCATTATGGGAAAGCGATGCTCCCCCGCTGACCCGGTGTGTCCTGTGTTTTGTTGTGATTGCAGAACATGTGACCTCTAATGCCAGCGATAGTGAAAGTAGCTACCGTAAGTGTGACACTCCGCCGTCGACGCCGAGCGCTCCCGACACTAACAGTCAGTCTGCTAACCGCTAACTCCCTCACCGATGTCATTAACGAGCACGAGCTGCTGATTGGTCGATAACAGCATGACCTCACACACACAGTTTATCATCCTGCTAAACGGCCCTGACGGGGGGAACGTCTGTCTCGGGCTGTTTGCATTTAAAGCTCCTGACTGCTGCATGAACTCTGGATGGATGTGTAGAAATCAAAGAGTGATTTTAGAGTGTGGCTTTAAATGTATATGTTGAATATGAATTATTATTTATTTAACAACAACCCAGCAGTTGTTGAATAATACATCATCATTTATTAGTTGACTTTAGGGCTGTCGATCAATTAGTTGTTAAGTATTTAATCGTCTTATCAACATGGGAGTGGACAAATATGCTGCTTTATGCTAATGTATGTATATATTAATTATTGTAAATCAATTAACCTCACAGGTACGTATGTATATGTAGTATATGTACTTACTTATGTATAATACAATATATAAATACATGAATAAATAAATATAATAAATAAATATAAAAAATAAAAATTGAAAGGAAAATGAATAAATAAATATAAAAAAATACTTATAAATAATAAGAATTGAAAATAAAAAAATGGATGAATAAATGTAAAAAAAAAAAGGAAAATGGAAATGATAAAAAAATGAATAATTAGATGGATAAATAAATGTAATAAAAAATGTAAATTAATTAACAAAACAAAACAATAACAGATATTGTCCAGAAACCCTCACAGGTACTTATGTATAATGTAGTATGTATATGTAGTATATGTACTTACTTATGTATAATACAATATATAAATACATAAATAAATATAAAAAATAAAAATTTAAAGGAAAAATTTATAAATATATTAAAGAAAATGGAAAATCCAAAAAATACATATAAAAAAATAATAGAAAATAAATAAATATAAAAATATAAAAAATGGAAATCAATTAACAACACAAAACAATGACAGATATTGATCCAGAAACCCTCACAGGTACTGCATTTAGCATAAAACAATATGCTCCAATCATAACATGTCAAACTGCAGCCCAACAGGCAACAACAGCTGTCAGTGTGTCAGTGTGCTGACTTGACTATGACTTGCCCCAAACTGCATGTGATTATTATAAAGTGGGCATGTCTGTAAAGGGGAGACTCGTGGGTACCCATAGAACCCATTTACATTCACTGATCTGGAGGTCAGAGGTCAAGGGACCCCTTTGAAAATGGACATGACAGTTTTTCCTCGCCAAAAATTAGCGTGAAGTTTGGAGCGTTATTTAACCTCCTTCATGACCAGCTGGTCTGACCTGGTTGGTACCGATGGATTCATCAGGTTTTATAGTTTCAGATGATACCAGTATCTCTGAGTTATCACGCTAGCTTTGCCAGCCCTAGTTGATTTACATTTTGAATTAATAATCTGAATCTGTAAAGTAACTGAAGTCATTAAATAAATGTATTGCAGTAAAAAGTATAAAGTAGCAGAAAATGGAAATACTGCAGATACAGCACTTTATTAAATGTACTTTCTAACGCTGCTAATTTGTCCTGATTCTGTAAACAGCGCCTGAACATTATTTTCAACCCGTCGGCGTCTTTTTGTTTTTGTATTTTCTGACATCGGGTTTCTGCAGCAGAAATGAAGCAACAGTCTGTGAATGACACGATTAGCTCTGTGCAATAATCACTCAGTATAGACGGAGAGTAAAATGTACCTGACCACCTGTGATGAACCTCATCTCATCCTCTGTTCTCACTTCATCTCTCCTCCTCCTCCTCCTCCTTCATCCCTTCATCTCTATCGGTTAAACCCCTGTTGACGCAGCTCCTCTCCTTCCTAACCGTCCTCTCTGTGTGTTTGTGTTTGTAGGTGGGCAGGAGGAGTACGTTCTGTCCTATGAACCCGTCACTCAGCAGGAAGGTAAAGCAACTTGAACTCCTCTCTGACACTTTCAAACTGCTCTGAGTCAAATTAGAGAGGTTAAATACTCCAAACATACCGGCAAGAAGTTTATATTCTGCAGTTATATATAGTATCGACCCCTTTTCTGTTAGTTAACATGATGACGTGTTTTGCGGGCGGAGCGTTACGGCGTGTCCACACAGGGATCGTCAGGAGCGTCAGGAGCGTCAGGAGCGCGTGGCGGCTACGGAACCTGGGCTGTATTCAAAACCGCCGACTACCTACTACAAAAACACCCGGATGTCATACTGATTCAGAAAAAATCTACAGTATGCATCGGACCAGTCAACCTCGCCTGCTGTATCCCACAATGCAAAGCGCTGGAACGGTCATTTTTGTAATGTAAAGTAGCGGAGGGTTGCTATTGTCCGTTCTGTTTACTTTCGCTTTCCAAAACCGGAATCCTGCGAAACCCGGCCTAGCGTACTGCAAAATAAATCGATTTACGTTCCATACTACAAACTACTAACGAACGCAGTATGCAGCATGTATTATGTAGTATGCAGTATGTACTCTATACTGTCCGATGCATACTGCCGATTTTGCTTTTGTTCGCATACTGCATACTACTTGCTACATTTTGGCCAAATCAGTATACATACCAACCGATAGACCAATAATCGGTAAATAAACATGTCCTGAAAACGATGACATCATCTAAAACACGTGCACGTCGCACCCGGTCTTAAAGGTATAAACACACAAATATAGCATCCGATCTTAATGGCTTACTTGTGGATTATTACTGTTATTTACAAATGACCACACGTTTCTTAATCTTAATGACATTTATAATAAAATGAAATGGAATGACTTTCTTAAAGGGCTGACAGCTGCAGCAGAAACGCTGCCGGTGTGGACGCCACACGCGTGAAACGCGGTAGTTCAGCAAGGCAGCCGCCGTGCGCTGCTGACGTTCCCTGTGTGAACAAAGCGTTAAGTGGAGGCAAAGTAATTCTCTGAACACGTCAGTTAAAGGGACTGTTTGTAACTTTCTAAGCGTATAAATGTAGCAGGTCGGCACATATGCGCGCTCGCGTGTGGCCGCTGTCTTGTCTCCTCTGCCTGCTCGCCTTCACTCAGACAGCGCGCGCGTTCTCGCTGTCTCTCTCCACCTCTCACGTGCATGCTGCTCACTCCACACTGCAGGAGAGTTAGTTTAGCTCTGAGAATATCTAGTGAATGTTCAGTGGAGGTTTGTGCAGAAATAACTGCTGCAGCTCCTCCAGACCAACAGAGGTTTCCCGTGTCTTGTGAAGTGACGGGGCTTCTCAGAGAGAAACGTTATCGTCTCGTTACCGACCAGTTGCCAGTGTCTTCCTGCTCTCTCCGGCTGCGGGCGGAGGGAGACGAGTTTCTCGCTGGGGAGCCCCGCTGCCTGAGCCTGCGCTGAGGCAGGAGAAGCAAACACAGTATCAGCATTGATTCATGGAGAGACCTTGGTCTGGTCAGCTAACATTACTGCCAAGCAGCTGAAATATAGAGTGATATTGTGCTTTTAGCTGACGTGTGTCACCTCACTGTGTTGAGTGATGCTCGTTCATGTCCATTTAGAGCGAGCACAAGCGCGAACCCGACGCTGACTTTCGTTGATTTCACGGCCACAGGTGTCGCTGTTAAGAAACATTTCTGAAAGTTACAAACAGTCCCTTTAAGTGGAGGCAAAGTAATTCTCTGAACACGTCAGTTAACAAAAAAACGGAACCACGGTTTTAAAAAAAAAATCAATTTGTTTTGCTACGTATTAATAAACACTGATGGTAATCATATTTTAATGGCTAAAGTTAATACTGAAATTAAAAAATACAGATAAAAAATGTTAATTTCAGATATATATTTTGGAGGTTTGTTTTGTTGTGTTTTGGTCATTTAGCCTGATGACCTCAGTATTGATAGAATCCAGTGATGTATGTCACCTCTGTGTCGTGAAACTTGTGT
Source organism: Sebastes umbrosus (assembly GCF_015220745.1). NCBI lineage: Eukaryota > Metazoa > Chordata > Actinopteri > Perciformes > Sebastidae > Sebastes > Sebastes umbrosus. The sequence goes on along the minus strand of NC_051280.1, from coordinate 32,796,037 downwards.
TATGAGCTTTGATCGCTTCCTGTTTCCACCCTCTCCGACAGTGAACTACACCCGTCCCGTCATCATCCTCGGCCCCATGAAGGATCGGATCAACGACGACCTGATCTCAGAGTTCCCCGACAAATTTGGATCCTGCGTCCCTCGTAAGTCCACACAGATATACGGCTCCGCTGGACTCCAAATACAAACCTGTTCATAGAAATGTGAAAGTTTTCCTCCTCCTCTCTCAGACACGACCCGGCCGAAGCGGGACTACGAGGTGGACGGCAGAGATTATCACTTTGTGGTGTCCAGAGAGCAGATGGAGAAGGACATCCAGGACCACAAGTTCATCGAGGCGGGACAGTACAACAACCACCTGTACGGAACCAGCGTGCAGTCGGTCCGAGAGGTGGCGGAGAAGGTACCAACACCTGTATGTGATACCTGCGTTCAGTCCTTTCTTTATGAAGCGGGTTTTGATTCCACGGCTCCGACAGACTGACTCTGGAAATGTCAGTTTTGTCCAAGTGAAACGGTTGATGCTGATAAAACATGTTGTTCTTCCTCTTCTGTCGTTTTCAGGGTAAACACTGTATCCTGGACGTGTCGGGGAACGCCATCAAGAGACTCCAGCTGGCTCAGCTTCATCCCATCGCCATCTTCATCAAACCCAAATCTGTGGAGAACATCATGTGAGTCGATGACGTCTCATACATCGTCCGTACTGTAAAAACCAGGAGGCTCTTTAGTGTCTCCGCTAGCGGTCGGTTTTTACTTCTAGTGCTTCTACATGACACCTCTGCGTGATGTTTGTTCCTGCAGGGAGATGAACAAGCGTCTGACGGAGGAGCAGGGCAGGAAAACCTTCGACAGAGCCACCAAGCTGGAACAGGAGTTCACCGAGCATTTCACAGGTGAGACAGCAGAACACGGGTAGGCTGGATGGGCAGACTCCCGTGCATAAAAATGAGAACCACCTCCTCGGTCTGCCATTCCAACAATGTCCAGAACCTTCAGCATCTCAGGGCGGATCTCATCCACCTCCGGCGCCTTGCTGCTGAGGAGCTTTGACGAGCCTTCCCACGAGTCTTCCGGCTCCGCCTCCTCTACGGAGGACGTGATGGTCGGATTCAGGAGCTCCTCAAAGTGCTCTTTCTTCGACAATATCCCCAGTCCGGGTCCGCAGTCCTCCTCCCCCGCTGAGCACAGCCTGAGCCAAGCACGGCTTTCCCTGTCGGAGTTGTCGGTTTTCCAGAACTTCCTTGAGGCCAACCGAAAGTCCTTCTCCATGGTCTCCCCGAACTCCCCGAAGCCCCTCTGGCCACCCGGTAGCTGTCAGCTGTTTCTGGAGACCTAAAGGCTTGGCTAACTTAGCTATGTTCCACGTCACCAACACTAGCTATCTAACTTAGCTATGTTCCACGTCACCAACACTAGCTATCTAACTTAGCTATGTTCCACACACAGATGAACCGTTATCTGAGCCGATGTGTTCTATCCAGTGACTCCGGGTCTGTTTATCAGCCCGGAAGAGAAAGAAGGAGCGAGTGCATCCCGGTACGAAACACACCGACATCGTAGCTTCAGAGAGAGAGTCACTGTTTGGTGTGTGTCGTCTGTCTGATACTTCAACAGTTTGACAACAAACTGAGACTTTCTTAACTTACTAAATTCAGTTTTAAATTGACAAACATCATCCGTGTGTCTGTGATTCGTGGAGCGATTCAAAATGGATTTATCTCTCCGTTGACTACCGTTCATATTCATTCTGGAGTAAGGTCCCATGGGGGTCCACAGGAAGGGGCGGGACTTCGCCTCGCTATACTTTGTAGATACGTTCACTGTTGGTTTGAGTCTCAGCATGAAGAGTTCTCTTCTTCGTCATTAACGTTGACTTATTTCTGATTGTGATTATTTCTTTCAGCCATCGTTCAGGGCGACACTCTGGAGGAGATCTACGATCAGGTGAAGCAGATCATCGAGGAGCAGTCGGGTCCGTTCATCTGGGTTCAGTCCAAGGAGAAGTTATGAGGATCAAAACTCTGTCTGCTCCGTCGCTCCTCCTCTCTTTAGATCCACTTTGTTTTGAAAAGGAAAGTCGACCTGCAGACGGCAGCCTCCTCCCTCGCCCCCCCGACCACCACCACAACCCGATCAACGACACGACACATCGACTGACCAGAGCTTTTATTTTGTATTTGTTTTGCCTGAATAAGACTCCATTGTTGGGTTTCCTGACCAGCAGAGAAAAGCACACAGGAAGTATGATGACATCACACTCAACACGGTACAGCTCCTTAATGTTTAAGGGAGAAGAAGAAGAAGACACGTCCATGGAAGTGGCGAGAAGAAGAAGAAACGTACGAAGAAGATTTTCAGTTTGTGGGGTTTTTATACCCTTTTTTTTTTTCTTTTGTCATGTCAGGTAAGACGGACGGACAGACGGAGTTTTCGGTCTCAGGCAGCGTCTGTCGGTCCGGGAAAAGGAAGGCGGAGACACAAAAAAGCGAAACTTTGCACGTTTGAGCTTTAACAGCATGTCCGTTAATAACCCCGTTTATTTCCCATCAGCCCCTTCGGCGTCTGACGTCACAGCTTTTCTTCTTCTGTTCTGCATCTCACCGTTTCCTCTTTTTTTCTTTTTTACTCACGTTTATATTTTCTTTGTTTTGCTCCTCGCTGCTGCAGGACGTTTGTCAGGACGCTGTGCAGGGTTCCTGCTCTGCTGCCAGGGGGCGCTGTGGAGGGCGTTTAACAGATTAACTCGCTTTATTTAAGGGATGAGGAATAATCGACTCTCTTCACTCCACCAATTCTGATTTTATTGCTGAACATTTTTACATTTTAGACATTTAGTTTTGGTGAGTTCAAAGGTCATGGCGGTCATTTTTCTACCTACACTGCAACACAACATCTTGATTTTCTCAAGTCCTTTCTGTCTGTAAAGGAATCTAAAGCCACGTTTTCCTTAAAACGAGAATGTTTCGGCTTTTTATTCCCACTTGGAAGTGAAGAAAATGATTCAAACAACTCCAATCACATTTTTCAGGATATTAAATTCACCAAAGAAAAAACAGACAAGACACATCACCAAATTAATCACGCCTCATAATCACAAAAAAAAACTGTCCCATCCTAATTACAAGAAAACTATCATTAGAAATCTCATAATTTTCTTGCAATGATGAGAAATATTATTGTAATTACAAGAAAACAGTCATAATAGGGAAAATAAGGAATATAAATATATAAACAGAATTTCGAGAATACTTATATACTCAAAATTAAGAGATCTTAATTCCAAGAAAATTGTCATAATTACAAGAAAAATATCAGAAACACAAGCTATTTATTTTATAATTCATAAGAAAAATCTGCCATAATTTTCTTATAATTATAGACAATATTCTTGTTGATAAAAATAATAAATACAAAAATATAAAAAACACCTATAATTAAGAGGATATTACTTTATAATTAGAAGAAAAATCATTACAGGAAAATTATCCTATAATCCAGAGAAAAATATCTCATAATCAATAAATTAATTTAAATTAATTCCAAGAAAATAATCCTAATTACAATAAAAAATATCTTTATTTCATGATTACGAAAATATAATTTCTCAGTGTGCGAAAATGCAGAATTACTGTCACAAATTGTGAAAAAATAATACATACAACAAACAAAAACAACTTTATAATTAGAAGAAGCTCATTATCTTATAATCCTGAGAAAATCATCTTGTAATAAGGATCTTTTTTTGGAATTAAAATCTGTTAATTATGAGAAAAATATCATAAAAATACAAGTTCTTTATTTCATAATTACAAATAAAACAATATGTGAAAATGATGATAATATGAGAATTATAGGGGAACTGCAAGATTTCTCCGTCATGAGATTGTTTTGTCAAAATGATCAAATATAGTTTATTTTTCTTCATTGAAAGCAGCTTGAGATATTCTCTTCATCTAATTGAATAAGTCTTTAAAGACAGATTGACTTGACGAGATGAAAGTGTAACACTGATTTTAAACTTTAAATACACTTGATTTAACTGAACTGATATTTTTATTATTATTATTATTATTATTATTATTATTATTATTATTATTATCATCGGTGTGTTTGGGGTTGTGTTGTTCGGAGCGGCGCCCTCTTGTGAGTGGGAGTTCGAACCCCGTCAGACGCCCGTCAGCGTCGTCAGTGTCTTACCATGAAAAACGATGTCGATCATGTGATGCTTTGTGCGCCTGGAGACGAGCTGCCACCTCCAGGTGTCCGCAGGTGTGTCCCGAACGCGCAGGTTATTATTGTACAATGAGATTTTGACAGATATTTAACCCTCGGTAAACTGCCTATTTTGTTATAATAAAAGTCTATATTGAACTTTACTTAAGCACTACTACTACGGGAATTATTTTCTTTGCATTGTTAATCATATATGAATAGAAAAGTATAAAGATATTTGAATATGAATATATATTTTTTCTTTTTCTTTGATCACCACCTCCTCTGTCTTTTAATTTTCTTTTTTAAGCATAATAAAAAAACTTAACAAGAAAACAGGAAGTGGTGCAGTGCTCTCTTCTTCTTCTTCTTCTCAGGTCCAGCCCACGTCATGATGACGTCATCATGAGGTCATGATGAGGTCATGATGACATCATGATGAGGTCAAGATGACGTCATGATGAGGTCATGATGACGTCACGGTGTTAGCTGGAGGGTAAACAAAGGAAAGACTGGAGGCTAACTAAAGTGGTGGACACACTGCCCGCATCAGGCTCGCGTGAGTCTCGCGTGGCGTGTTGTTTTTTATTTCGGCGTCCATGTTAACAGGTTAGAGTGGACACACTGCCCGCATGAGACGCGCGTCTATTTTATAGAATAGAGGTCTCGCCTATTTTACACGCGAGCCTCTCGCGTCTCAGCTGCGTGTCTCAGCAGCAACAGACAGTGAAGGTGATCTATTGACAGTATATTAACTTCATACCAGCAAGACTTTACTGCAGTGTCGAGGTTTATCTGTAGAATATGTTACGAGATGAAAAAAAAATAAAGTTAAGTAAACTTGTTTTTAAATCAACACTTCCTGCTTTCATTTCAAAATAAAAGCCCTCAGGCGTTTTTTCTATAGACAGAATCCCTTCATTTGTTAACACGAGGCTTTTATTCTGAAATATGAGCAGTCAGTGATGTGGAACACGCACTAACTTTGGGAGCTCAAAAAATTGATAAAGTTTGGGGTTTAAATCAACACTTCCTGCTTTCATTTCGAAATAAAAGCCCTAAAGCGGGTTTTCTTTTCACAGAATTCCTTCATTTGTTAACACGAGGCTTTTATTCTGAAATATGTGCCGGACAGTGATGTGGAACATGCAGTGACTTGGAAAGCATCATAAATGAATACAGTATGGAGTTTTAATTGTGGATTATTACTATTATTCACTAATTACCACACGTTTCTGAACCTTTCTCTGTCTAAAATAAATATAAATTATATTTATCATGAAGTTAAATGGCCATTAAAAGGAAAACTCTATGCAGAAAGAAAGAGCTGACAGCAGCAGCAGAAACACAGCTGACAGGTAGCAGACACGCTCCCGACAGGCAGCTAACTCGCGTCTAGTGTGAACACCCTAGGTGTGCATCACGCGGCCACGACGCGACGCTGCCGTCACGCGAGCCTGAAGCGGGCAGTGCATATCTAAAATGTCCTCTTGTTGTGTTGTTGGCTGCCAGAATCCAGATATCACAACATTAGAGATGACAAACTGTGATTCGAGGCTCTAGCGAGCTACAATATCGGAGAGAGAGTAAATCTTGCTAATATCGGTCACGATTGTGGTTAGCAGAAGGCTAAACTATTAGCATCCCTTTCTCTCTCCGTCTCTGAAACGCTTCTCCGATATTGTCCGACTCTCTTTCTGACTGACTTTACTGAAGGATAGTTAACTATAGACATCCAGAGATTTATACGCCCTCAATTTATCTTTACAGCGCTGCCGTTGGTCACCAGCCCGCTGGTCGGACGGCTCCATGCTACAGGAAATGAGTCCAACAGAGGACAGCGCCGGTCACGGTCCCTCTGCCTCACTCCTCGCCGCTAGGAGACGACTTCACCGGGAGGAGAGTAGGCGTCAGCTAGCCAACGTTAGCCAGCCGTCTCCTCCTCCTGCAGTAAATGTTAAATGGACTTGCATTTATTTAGCGCTTTTCTAGTCTTCCGTCCACTCAAAGCTCTCTACACTACATGTCAGTATTCACCCGTTCACACACACGATGGCAGAGGCTACTAAGGTGCCAACTTTGCCCATCAGGATCTGATCTAAATACTCATTCACACACCGATGGCGATACCTTCAGGAGCAATTTGGGGTTAAGTGTCTTGCTCAAGGACACATCGACATGTGATCCGGAGCAGCCGGGGATCGAACCACCGACCTTCCAATTGATGGACGACCTGCTCTACCCTCTGAGCCACAGCCGCCCAATAGTCTGCAGCGGCGTAGGGGTCAGCTAATCTGGTCCCGTTGGTTAACGTTAACTTTCTCAACTACCACTGGTGATCCCGGAGAGTGAGTGACGGCACATGTTGAGAGAAACTAGGATTTTCTTCAGCCATTGTTAAAAAAACAAGTCAACAATACTTGCTAGCCTCCACTTAACCCTCCGCCCACTAAACACATCACCATGGTTACCAACAGAGAAGTTTGTTTGTGTGAATCGGCTGATTAAATGATGACTGACTGGGACCAGTTCTTAAACCAGAGCCACCAGTTCCGTCTGATAATCAATAAAAGTGTTGGCCTGATGTGTTTTATCCAGCGTCTCCTGGTCCAGTGTGCAGGATTTGACGGCATCTAGTGGCGTGGTTGCAGATTGCAACCAACTGAGCACCCCTCCGCTCACTCCTCCCTTTTTCCTAGACTGCGGTAACGTGAGCTGCCGAGTGCTAAACCGCGGTAAACGCCGTAATAACACTACTTTAGGAGCACCGGAAGTCAGACGGCGGCTGGCGGCACCTCGGTTTAGCATTCACAAGCGTGTCGGAGAACTACGGTGGCCTTCAGGTAACGTAAAAAATGCAAAAGGCTTTTTGGTTTGTCCGTTCTTGGCTACTGTACAAACACATTCTGTCTCTCAACTCATCAATTACCGCCACTAGGTCGGCACCCCTCGGCATCGGAGGCCGACGCACGGGGTTCCCCTCTTGCGTTACTTTTGGACGGACCAAGAACGGTCCCAAGAAGTATTAATGTAGTACACTTAGAAGTATACTACTAGTACATTGATATTAGTATACTTCCTACATAAAGTATACTTGGGAAATATAACGTCACCTAACTATACTTCATAAAATAAACTTGGAAGTATTCAACTTTTTTGTAGCATAGTTTCTCTAAGTGAAAATATTCAAAGTTGTTTGAAGAAATTCCTAAAAACAAAATCTTAATTTTCCGAGAAAACATTTCTACGGAGCCCTCGCGACCCCTAGGAGAACATCTTCTTGTATCTCGTTCCCTCAAGTTAGTAACGAGATACTTCATAGAGCACTTCTTCCAATCATTCCTGACAGTCCACGCATTCCTGATGTACGGAGCCCCGCTAGATGATGTACATCGGTAAAGTTGGAAAGATATTGACAGATTCAAACTTCCTGGATCAATAACTCATAACAGAAACGTTGTTAAAACACCAACGAGGGCTCTTTCTAACCGTAGTGAGGTAGACAACGAGCTACAACCTCATTTTAATCAACTGATAACACATTACATCGGTCTCTGTGTGCAGCCAGCTGTGAGACGAGCTGTCAGGGAACGTCTATAAAGTGCAATTCTTTCGAATTTTTAATAGGATAAATATTCAATAACGTCAGTATAATGCAGTGTAGTACCACCAAAATTGCACTTTATAGACGGTCCCTGACAGCTCGTCTCACCGCCGGCTGCACACAGAGACCGATGTTATGTGTTATGTGTTGATTAAAATGAGGTTGTAGCTCGTTGTCTACCTCACTACGGTTAGAAAGAGCCCTCGTTGGTGTTTTAACAACGTTTCTGTTCTGAGTTATTGATCCTGAAGCAAGAAAAGCGAACACTAGGATCAGCATTGATTCATGGAGAGACCTTGGTCTGGTCAGCTAACATTACTGCCAAGCAGCTGAAATATAGAGTGATATTGTGCTTTTAGCTGACGTGTGTCTCCTCACTGTGTTGAGCGATGCTCCTTCATGTCTATGTAGAGCGAGCACAAGCGCCAGCAACAGGACGCTGATTTTCGTTGACTTAACGGCCACAGGTGTCGCTGTTAACAAGACATTCCTGATTCTTACAAACAGTCCCTTTAACGAACATTTTAAATTATTATTTTATTTTTTATACTTTTTTTTTAGTGTGTCTGTATTTGAATATTTTTAATGCTTTGAGAAACGTTAGTGTATACAACTGTTTCTTTCTTCATCTTCTGCTGCTCATAAACTTGTTTTTAGTTTCCAAATTTAAATCACAATTAATGTATTACTAGTGATTTTACCATCAGCTCTTTATAGGAACAACATGTTTACTAAGATCTTATCAGTTGAATGTCAGTTCTATTACCTCTGACACATTTTATTTTGAAAGAAAAGTAAAGTATTACATTGATTTCTGTGTTCCTAACTCTGACATTACAGGATGAACTTGGTGAAGAAGACTGAAGGGTCCAGTCACATGTTGTCAGGTGAGATCTCACTGCTCACTACATGCAGATTTATACTGATATCAACAGTGGTGGAGGAAGTATTCAGATCAGTAGAAGTACTAATACCACACTGTAAAAGTACTCTGTTAAAGCTGCAGCTCTATCATTACACTAGCCGAGAAGTATTTCACAACTAAAGAGCGTGTTGTAACCACGAGGCTCTGTTGTAACGGATGAAACTAAGTGCCGCTCCTCTTACTGGAATGAAGCAGAGCCTGATAACCCCTCCCTTCTCTTCCTCCTCTCAAACACACCCAGTTGCACTCTCTCCTCTTATTTCCTCGTTCCCTCCCCTTCAGATCTACAGTTTTGAAGATGGGTGTAACCGACATGGTGGTGCAGTGAGAGCTGACAGGCTGCATTCAGTGCACATGTTGTTTAGATCAGAGCTCAAACTAGTTTCACTTCTCAGGTAGTGCGACTCAGACGGGCGTTGTCTCTACTGAGAGGTGAAATGGCGCAGCAAGAAAATCAACTGAACCAGGAAAGGTTCTCTTGTTCCATCTGTCAGGATCTACTGAAGGATCCGGTGACTACTTCCTGTGGACACAGCTACTGCATGAACTGTATTAAAACCCACTGGGATGGACAGGATCAGAGGTACATCTACAGCTGCCCTCAGTGTAGGCAGACCTTCACACCAAGGCCTGTCCTGATGAAAAACACCATGTTAGCAGATTTAGTGGAGGAGCTGAAGAAGACTGGACTCCAAGCTGCTCCTGCTGATCACTGCTATGCTGGACCTGAAGATGTGGCCTGTGATGTCTGCACTGGGAGGAAACTGAAAGCCTTCAAGTCCTGTCTCGCCTGTCTGGCCTCTTACTGTGAGAAACACCTCCAGCCTCATTATGACTCAGCTCCGTTCAAGAAACACAAGCTGGTGGAGCCCTCCAAGAAGCTCCAGGAGAACATCTGCTCTCATCATAACGAGGTGATGAAGATGTTCTGTCGTACTGATCAGCAGTGTATCTGTTATCTCTGCCCTGTGGGTGAACATAAAGGCCACGACACCGTCTCAGCTGCAGCAGAAAGGACCAAGAGGCAGAGAGAGCTGGAGGTGAGTCGACTCAACATCCAGCAGAGGATCCAGGACAGAGAGAAAGATGTGAAGCTGCTCCAACAGGAGGTGGAGGCTGTCAATCGCTCTGCTGATAAAGCAGTGGAGGACAGTGAGAAGATCTTCACCGAGCTGATCCGTCTCATGGAGAAAAGAAGCTGTGATGTGAAGCAGCAGGTCAGATCCCAGCAGAAAAGTGAAGTGAGTCGAGTCAAAGAGCTTCAGGAGAAGCTGGAGCAGGAGATCACTGAGCTGAAGAGGAGAGACGCTGAGCTGAAGCTGCTGTCACACACAGAGGATCACAACCAGTTTCTACTCAACTACCCCTCACTGTCACCGCTCAGCGAGTCTACATCCAGCATCAATATCCGTCCTCTGAGCTACTTTGAGGACGTGACGGCGGCTGTGTCAGAAGTCAGAGATAAACTACAGGACATTCTGAGAGAGAAATGGACAAACGTCTCATGGACAGTGTCTAATGTGGATGTTTTACTGTCACAACCAGAGCCCAAGACCAGAGCTGGATTCTTAAAATATTCACGAGAAATCACACTGGATCCAAACACAGCATACACAGAGCTGTTATTATCTGAGGGGAACAGAAAAGCAACATTAATGAGAGAAGATCAGTCTTATTCTAGTCACCCAGACAGATTCACTTATTATTGTCAGGTCCTGAGTAGAGAGAGTCTGACTGGACGTTGTTACTGGGAGGTGGAGTGGAGAGGGTTAGGAGTTTATGTAGCAGTCGCATACAAGAGTATCAGGAGAGCAGGGAGGGGTGAATGTAGATTTGGATTCAATGACAAATCTTGGGCGTTAGATTGTTACATTAACAGTTATACATTTTGGTACAACAGAGTTCAAACTCCCGTCTCAGGTCCTCGGTCCTCCAGAGTAGGAGTGTACCTGGATCACAGTGCAGGTATTCTGTCCTTCTACAGCGTCTCTGAAACCATGACTCTCCTCCACAGAGTCCAGACCACATTCACTGAGCCTCTCTATGCTGGACTTAGGCTTTATAAGTATGATAACACTGCTGAGTTGTGTAAACTGAAATAGACAGAAGTCATTTGAGGGTTCAATTCTGTGTTTTAACTCTTCAACTTCTCTGGTGTCCATCATTGTTGCTGCAGAGCTGATTTGTGGCTGCACCGCAGAGGGCCAGACTTACAAACACTAAAGTCTGTCGCTGACTGACTGACTGACTGATGAAGTTACAGGATTGGTCGGCTGACTGTTGGAGGTTTCTCATTGGTTGTTGCTCTTTCTAAATGAAAAGGTGGAGAACAGTTCAGTGTTCATGTTTTCTGGGGAGCGTGTCAGCGGTTCATTGAATCATTACATCGTGCTGTTGTTGTGCATGTGCTGTTGTTTCTGTTCGTTTAAGTCACGTTACGTTACGTTGTTGCTTCGTATTGTGTTACCGTGCATTCACACCAAGCGAGAAGCTTAAATTAGCAAGACACACGTTGCTACTGCGGTATGAACCCAAAATAAACAGACTGTGCTGTGATTTAATTGCAATAAACAGATCAAAAATGATGCTGAAATAACTACATAATGATGATGATTAGTAAAAAGTCTGAATTCATGCTTTGTCAGGTCTGTTACCAAGACGACAAGCAAACAACTTTTAAAATGCTTGTTTTCTGAATGGAGTTTGGATCGATCAGTGCCAGGCTATGCAGCTGCTCCTTTAACACTCCATCTAGGAATAAATACAGCAGCAACAACAACAGTGATGACATAAACTTTGTAAGTATGTATATATTGTTACACAGCACTTATATGATGAATGCTTTTGATACACATGCTTTAATAAAATACTGAAATACTTTAAACCTAAACATGCAGAAGCAGCGTTCAGTTTTTATTCACCAACTATTTGGAACAAGCTCCCAGAAACCTGCAGGACCTCCAACTCTGAGTTCTTTTAAATCAAAGCTTCAAACTTTCCTGTTTGCTGCTGCTGCCTTCTATTAAACCAGATAATGATCTTCTATACTGCACTAGAGCTTTTACTCTTGTGTGTTTTATTCTATTTTAGCTTCTATCCTAGCTTTTATTTTTAGCTTGTTTTTATTTTCTAATCTTTAATGTTTTTATAACTGTTTTAATTATGTCTTAATGTTCTTTTGCACTTTGTCGCAATGTTCTTAAATGTTTATGTAAAGCACTTTGAATTGCCCTGTTGCTGAAATGTGCTCTACAAATAAAGCTGCCTTGTTGCCTAACCTTGCAGACTGTATGTCATGCTGATACCTTTTCACCTTCTATAAAATGTATGACTAGTAAATGTTACCATTTACTATTACTGAATGCAATTTGCTTCATTATAAGTTGTCTTTCAATCAAACATTAAGATATAAGTGGAAAAAAAACTGTTCACGAAACATCATAGACATGACCACTGACTATTTGTGGAACAATTTAGCCACAAATTCACATCCTGACCAAATACGGTCCAGACATATACTCGCTTTAGACTGAGTCTTGTTCTTTTCATGTCTTCACTGCACAGAGATCAGCTGTCAATCAAACATTTTCTTTGTGCTCTGAGTCAATAAAGAGGATTTATTACTAATAAGCTAAAACTGGAAAAACAGTCAGAATTCATTGGGTCAAGTCTGGGTGTGAAGAAGTGTTGTTAAGTCCTTGTTAAGGAACATTGTGTAGATGATTCTTAACATTTGGTTACTAATATTTCCATGTTGTTAAATCAGAGAAATGTTAACCTACAGCCTCAAATCTCACATTCCTTAATACTATTTACAACCTGAGAGCTAAAGTCCAAACTCCTCTCCACCATCTTTCCCATGTGACCTGAATGCAGCATCAGTGTTACAGGGTGTGACTCCTGTGAACAAACTGACATAGTGTGATATTACATCTATTTAAATGTCTCTTTACTGATGTTGTTTGAAGCTGCCAAAGGCTCAGTGAAGTTTTGACACGTCTTCCTGCAGTGAACATCACAGCAGGTTAATAACAAGAGAAATGTGAAACTTGATGCACAACACAAGAGGGCGCCCTCATCCTGCTAACCAGGGATGTAGTGGAGGTTAAAGCACCTCTACTCAGTCTGACTGCATGTTTTAACCCATGTTTTTAAGCCCATCAGAAACTTTATAATGTCTCATACATCATGGTCAGGGGTGTCAGACTTCTCTTAGTCAAAGTGAATTCTCCTTTTTTTAGTAAACAGAAATGAGTGATTTTCCTGGTGGTAGTTTGGCTTGTGTCCCTCACTAACCGAGGCGTTTACTGTATGTCCTCCTTCATTTCACTTTTTAAAAACCTCACCTGTGTTTTTAATGTTTTAACACTGTTCTAGTAGATTTTCTACTAACTTTAGTTGTTTTTTCTGCCAGCTACTGAAGTTCAGGTTGACCACAGTGTGTTTGGGTTGTGTGTCAGAAGGTTATTCTCATATCAATGCTTTTTTTGTGAAGAATTGTGTCGATAGCACCGATCAATAAATATCAGTAGTGGAGGTTAAAGCAGCTCAACTCAGTTTGTCTCCAGTTTCAGGGGAGAACATATTTTTAGTCTGATAAAAAGCTTTACAGTAAAAGTGCTTTGTGTCATACATCATGGTAAATGGTGTCAGACCGATATTAGTTCTTTAGTTATAGTTATTTAGTCAGGAACCAGACTGTCACTGATTTAATGCACCACCCTGCCAGCACGCTCTGTGACCCAAATCAAACACACCCTAGATGTTGCAGACCAACAAGGTGCATGCTGGATCTGGCCAACTTGCTAACATCAGTGAGGTGTGTGTGTGTGTGTGTGTGTGTGTGTGAGGCCCTTCTGCTGTTTGTGACAATAATCCCTGATCTGACTGCAGAGCCTCATTCAGCTCAACATGTCTGAAAACTTTGAGGAGCAGCAGAGTTGAACCTGGAGCAGATCATGGAGGACTTCATGGTGCACGAGACTCCCAGAATGACGTCCAGACAGGTGAGTACAACAACCTCACTGATGGATGTAACTCACTGTACAGAGAGGGACGTCAACAAACACTGTGTTGTATAGTAACGGAGCATTGTGTGTGTGTGTGTATGTGTGTGTCTCTGTGTGTGTGTGCTACATGGTGTATAAAACTGTGCAGCTCTCCTTTACTTTAACATGTGTGTATGCAGCTGCAGTAGACTTTATATAGTTTATACGACTCCATGTTGTCTGCTTGGTGATGTTTTATTCTGCTGTTGATTCTATAAGAAGTGGCAGGTTATTTTATTTATGTGGCTTAATAATGCTTGTTGCATCCGCCGTGGTGTCCATAGACTTCTTATTTATTGTTCATTATTTTTGTTTAATTGTCTGAGTTTTGTCTCTTTCCTAATTCATCCTGGTAAGGCTGCACCGAGGATGGCCGTTGTATGTTTGTATGTTCTTTGATTTAACAACAAACAACAGGGCTTTCATCCAGAGACCGCTGCTCGTGTCCTGTACGTTACAAAATACAGTTTCATGTTCACTGTCCAAACATAGTAGCTTTAAGCCCAACCATGTTGATTTTTTCCTAAACCTAACTAAGTGGTTTTGTTGCCTGAATCTAAACAAGCATATTTGTTTAATTCACAACATTAAGCACGTGTTTACCGCCACCGAAAAGTGACAGAGAGGGGTCTGTTTTTTTTTTAGGAAAATGGCTCTGGCGGTATCTAGTGGTGAGGATGAGACTGCAACCGACTGAAGCCTCTCCCGTGTGCCAAGCGTGTTGGAGAGCTACGGTGGGCGACGCGAAAACGCGAATGACCCTCTCTAGAGCCAGTTGTTGTAAGAGCAGCGTAGGTCATCTGGAGCAGAGCTAGCGCTTAGAGTGTGTGTGTGTACGAGGGAAGTGAATGGTGAAGCGAGAGAGAGAGAGACAGCGGCGGCGTCGGGAGCGAGTTACGTTATCGCCTCCGGCCCAAGCCGTTCTGGGCTACTGTAGAAACATGGCGGTGCAACTTGGCGGACTCCGTGAAGAGGACCCGCTCCCTAAACGGATCATTCTAAGGTCACGAAAACATGATTCTTATTTTCAGGTGATTAGACACTAAAGAAAACATACTTATTAATATTATATTCCATTTCTGCCGATAGATCCCCCTAATTGTTACTCACTGGTCCTTTATCACACTGATTGTTTTTATGTAGTTTGCATTTGTTTATTTAGGAGATACTAATTATAAGGCCAGTAATCTCTCATTAGAGTCAAATGATCTGATGCATTCATGTCCTGTGGGATTCAGGACAACTAACATATTTGATTTATTTGTTTAAATTAATCTAACATTAAAATACACCTTTTACTCAAAATGATATTCTGGATTTAATCTGTTTTCTACACAAACATTTGAAGGACTTTATCACACAAGTAAAAACTATTTGGGGATTTCATTCCTTCTACAGCAGTGATTCATTCTTCTATTTTTCATCTGCTGTATCAGCATCATCAAACAGTATTTCAGGGAAAAAGAAGAGCTAATTCTGAAAACTGAGGAGCTGTCTCCAAACCCAGAGGTACCAAGAAGAGTTCACCTCCTAAAAGCTTATGGCTCCGGTGTTTTTAACTGAGAAATGATCTCTAGATTGTAAACAAACCACTCGTATCTCTCTCTAACCGCTCCTCTTCCTGGAATGAAGCAGAGCCTGATATCGCCTCCCTCCTCTTCCTCATCTCAAACACAAGCTGCACTCTGTCCTCTTATTTCCTCGTTCCCTCCCCTTCAGATCTACAGTTTTGAAGATGGGTGTAACCGACATGGTGGTGCAGTGAGAGCTGACAGGCTGCATTCAGTGCACATGTTGTTTAGATCAGAGCTCAAACTAGTTTCACTTCTCAGGAAGTGAGACTCAGACAGTCGTCGTCTCTGAGAGGTGAAATGGCGCAGCAAGGAGTTCAGCTGGACCACCAAAGGTTCTCTTGTTCCATCTGTCTGGATCTACTGAAGGATCCGGTGGCTACTTCCTGTGGACACAGCTACTGCATGAACTGTATTAAAGGCTTCTGGGATGGAGAGGATGAGAAGAAGATCTACAGCTGTCCTCAGTGTAGGCAGACCTTCACACCGAAGCCTGTCCTGATGAAAAACACCATAATATCAGATTTAGTGGAGGAACTGAAGAAGACTGGACTCCAAGCTGCTCCTGCTGATCACTGCTATGCTGGACCTGAAGATGTAGCCTGTGATTTCTGCACTGGGAGGAAACTGAAAGCCTTCAAGTCCTGTCTGGTGTGTCTGGTCTCTTACTGTGAGAAACACCTCCAGCCTCATTATGATGTGGCTCCATTAAAGAAACACAAGCTGGTGGAGCCCTCCAAGAAGCTCCAGGAGAACATCTGCTCTCGTCACGACGAGGTGATGAAGATTTTCTGTTGTACTGATCAGCAGTGTATCTGTTATCTCTGCTTAATGGATGAACATAAAGGCCACGACACCGTCTCAGTTGCGGCAGAAAGGACCGAGAGGCAGAGAGAGCTGGAGGTGAGTCGACTCAACATCCAGCAGAGGATCCAGGACACAGAGAAAGATGTGAAGCTGCTCCAACAGGAGGTGGAGGCTGTGAGTCGCTCAGCTGATAAAGCAGTGGAGGACAGTGAGAAGATCTTCACCGAGCTGATCCGTCTCATGGAGAAAAGAAGCTGTGATGTGAAGCAGCAGGTCAGATCCCAGCAGGAAACCGAAGTGAGTCGAGTCAAAGAGCTTCAGGAGAAGCTGGAGCAGGAGATCACTGAGCTGAAGAGGAGAGACGCTGAGCTGAAGCTGCTGTCACACACAGAGGATCACAACCAGTTTCTACTCAACTACCCCTCACTGTCACCGCTCAGCGAGTCTACATCCAGCATCAATATCCGTCCTCTGAGATACTTTGAGGACGTGACGGCGGCTGTGTCAGAAGTCAGAGATAAACTACAGGACGTTCTGAGAGAGAAATGGACAAACGTCTCACAGACAGTGTCTAATGTGGATGTTTTACTGCCACAACCAGAGCCCAAGACCAGAGCTGGATTCTTACAGTATTCACGAGAAATCACACTGGATCAAAACACAGCGCACACATGGCTGTTATTATCTGAGGGGAACAGAAAAGCAACATTAATGAGAAAACAACAGTCTTATTCTAGTCTCCCAGACAGATTCACTGATTGGTGGCAGGTCCTGAGTAGAGAGAGTCTGACTGGACGTTGTTACTGGGAGGTGGAGTGGAGAGGGTTAGGAGTTCATGTAGCAGTCGCATACAAGAGTATCAGGAGAGCAGGGAGGGGTGAATGTAGATTTGGATACAATGACAAATCTTGGGCGTTATATTGTGACATTAGCAGTTATACATTTTGGTACAACAGTGTTCAAACCCCCGTCTCAGGTCCTCAGTCCTCCAGAGTAGGAGTGTACCTGGATCACAGTGCAGGTATTCTGTCCTTCTACAGCGTCTCTGAAACCATGACTCTCCTCCACAGAGTCCAGACCACATTCACTGAGCCTCTCTATGCTGGACTTAGGCTTTATGGTTATGATACCACTGCTGAGTTTTGTAAACTGAAATAGACAGAAGTCATTTGAGGGTTCAACTCTGTGTTTTAACTCTTCAACTTCTCTGGTGTCCATCATTGTTGCTGCAGAGCTGATTTGTGGCTGCACTGCAGAGGGCCAGCCCTACAAACACTAAAGTCTGTCACTGACTGACTGACTGACTGACTGATGAAGTTACAGGATTGGTCGGCTGACTGTTGGAGGTTCGTCATTGGTTGTTGCTCTTTCTAAATGAAAAGGTGTAGAACAGTTCAGTGTTCATGTTTTCTGGGGAGCGTGTCAGCGGTTCATTGAATCATTACATCGTGCTGTTGTTGTGCATGTGCTGTTGTGTCTGTTCCTTTAAGTCACGTTACGTTGTTGCTTCGTATTGTGTTACCGTGCATTCACACCAAGCGAGAAGCTTAAATTAGCAAGACACACGTTGCTACTGCGGTATGAACCCAAAATAAACAGACTGTGCTGTGATTTAATTGCAATAAACAGATCAAAAATGATGCTGAAATAACTACATAATGATGATGATTAGTAAAAAGTCTGAATTCATGCTTTGTCAGGTCTGTTACCAAGACGACAAGCAAACAACTTTTAAAATGCTTGTTTTCTGAATGGAGTTTGGATCGATCAGTGCCAGGCTGTGCAGCTGCTCCTTTAACACTCCATCTAGGAATAAATACAGCAGCAACAACAACAGTGATGACATAAACTTTGTAAGTATGTATATATTGTTACACAGCACTTATATGATGAATGCTTTTGATACGCATGCTTTAATAAAATACTGAAATACTTTAAACCTAAACATGCAGAAGCAGCGTTCAGTTTTTATTCACCAACTATTTGGAACAAGCTCCCAGAAACCTGCAGGACCTCCAACTCTGAGTTCTTTTAAATCAAAGCTTCAAACGTTCCTGTTTGCTGCTGCTGCCTTTTATTAAACCAGATAATGATCTTCTATACTGCACTAGAGCTTTTACTCTTGTGTGTTTTATTCTATTTTAGCTTCTATCCTAGCTTTTATTTTTAGCTTGTTTTTATTTTCTAATCTTTAATGTTTTTATAACTGTTTTAATTATGTCTTAATGTTCTTTTACACTTTGTCGCAATGTTCTTAAATGTTTATGTAAAGCACTTTGAATTGCCCTGTTGCTGAAATGTGCTCTACAAATAAAGCTGCCTTGTTGCCTAACCTTGCAGACTGTATGTCATGCTGATACCTTTTCACCTTCTATAAAATGTATGACTAGTAAATGTTACCATTTACTATTACTGAATGCAATTTGCTTCATTATAAGTTGTCTTTCAATCAAACATTAAGATATAAGTGGAAAAAAACTGTTCACGAAACATCATAGACATGACCACTGACTATTTGTGGAACAATTTAGCCACAAATTCACATCCTGACCAGATACGGTCCAGACATATACTCGCTTTAGACTGAGTCTTGTTCTTTTCATGTCTTCACTGCACAGAGATCAGCTGTCAATCAAACATTTTCTTTGTGCTCTGAGTCAATAAAGAGGATTTATTACTAATAAGCTAAAACTGGAAAAACAGTCAGAATTCATTGGGTCAAGTCTGGGTGTGAAGAAGTGTTGTTAAGTCCTTGTTAAGGAACATTGTGTAGATGATTCTTAACATTTGGTTACTAATATTTCCATGTTGTTAAATCAGAGAAATGTTAACCTACAGCCTCAAATCTCACATTCCTTAATATTATTTACAACCTGAGAGCTAAAGTCCAAACTCCTCTCCACCATCTTTCCCATGTGACCTGAATGCAGCATCAGTGTAACAGGGTGTGACTCCTGTGAACAAACTGACATAGTGTGATATTACATCTATTTAAATGTCTCTTTATTGATGTTGTTTGAAGCTGCCAAAGGATCAGTGAAGTTTTGACACGTCTTCCTGCAGTGAACATCACAGCAGGTTAATAACAAGAGAAATGTGAAACCTGATGCACAACACAAGAGGGCGCCCTCATCCTGCTAACCAGGGATGTAGTGGAGGTTAAAGCTCCTCTACTCAGTCTGTCTGCATGTTTTAACCCATGTTTTTAAGCCCATCAGAAACTTTATAATGTCTCATACATCATGGTCAGGGGTGTCAGACTTCTCTTAGTCAAAGTGAATTCTCCTTTTTTTAGTAAACAGGAATGAGTGATTTTCCTGGTGGTAGTTTGGCTTGTGTCCCTCACTAACCGAGGCGTTTACTGTATGTCCTCCTTCATTTCACTTTTTAAAAACCTCACCTGTGTTTTTAATGTTTTAACACTGTTCTAGTAGATTTTCTACTAACTTTACTTGTTTTTTCTGCCAGCTGCTGAAGTTCAGGTTGACCACAGTGTGTTTGGGTTGTGTGTCAGAAGGTTATTCTCATATCAATGCTTTTTTTTTTGTGAAGAATTGTGTCGATAGCACCGATCAATAAATATCAGTAGTGGAGGTTAAAGCAGCTCAACTCAGTTTGTCTCCAGTTTCAGGGGAGAACATATTTTTAGTCTGATAAAAAGCTTTACAGTAAAAGTGCTTTGTGTCATACATCATGGTAAATGGTGTCAGACCGATATTAGTTCTTTAGTTATAGTTATTTAGTCAGGAACCAGACTGTCACTGATTTAATGCACCACCCTGCCAGCACGCTCTGTGACCCAAATCAAACACACCCTAGATGTTGCAGACCAACAAGGTGCATGCTGGATCTGGCCAACTTGCTAACATCAGTGAGGTGTGTGTGTGTGTGTGTGTGTGTGTGTGAGGCCCTTCTGCTGTTTGTGACAATAATCCCTGATCTGACTGCAGAGCCTCATTCAGCTCAACATGTCTGAAAACTTTGAGGAGCAGCAGAGTTGAACCTGGAGCAGATCATGGAGGACTTCATGGTGCACGAGACTCCCAGAATGACGTCCAGACAGGTGAGTACAACAACCTCACTGATGGATGTAACTCACTGTACAGAGAGGGACGTCAACAAACACTGTGTTGTATAGTAACGGAGCATTGTGTGTGTGTGTGTATGTGTGTGTCTCTGTGTGTGTGTGCTACATGGTGTATAAAACTGTGCAGCTCTCCTTTACTTTAACATGTGTGTATGCAGCTGCAGTAGACTTTATATAGTTTATACGACTCCATGTTGTCTGCTTGGTGATGTTTTATTCTGCTGTTGATTCTATAAGAAGTGGCAGGTTATTTTATTTATGTGGCTTAATAATGCTTGTTGCATCCGCCGTGGTGTCCATAGACTTCTTATTTATTGTTCATTATTTTTGTTTAATTGTCTGAGTTTTGTCTCTTTCCTAATTCATCCTGGTAAGGCTGCACCGAGGACGGCCGTTGTATGTTTATATTCGATCATTGATATTTAATAGAATTCATTTTGTAGCCTATAGGTGTTCTTTGATTTAACAACAAACAACAGGGCTTTCATCCAGAGACCGCTGTTCGTGTCCTGTGCGTTACAAAATTCAGTTTCCTTTTCACTGTTCAAACATAGTAGCTTTAAGCCCAACCATGTTGATTTTTTCCTAAACCTAACTAAGTGGTTTTGTTGCCTGAATCTAAACAAGCATTTTTGTTTAATTCACAACATTAACGTGTTTACTGCCACCGAAAAGTGACGCAGACGGGTCTGTTTTTTTAGGAAAATGGCATTAAAGGAACAGTGTGTAGGATCTGGCGGTATCTAGCGGTGAGTTTGAGACTGCAACCGACTGAAGCCTCTCCCGTGTGCCAAGCGTGTTGGAGAGCTACGGTGGCCGACGCGAAAACGGGAATGACCCTGTCGAGAGCCAGTTGTTGTAAGAGCAGCGTAGGTCATCTGGAGCAGAGCTAGCGCTTAGAGTGTGTGTGTACGAGGGAAGTGAATGGTGAAGCGAGAGAGAGAGCGGCGGCGACGGGAGCGAGTAACGTTATCGACTCCGGCCCAAGCCGTTCTGGGCTACTGTAGAAACATGGCAGTGCAACATGGCGGACTCCGTGAAGAGGACCCGCTCTCTAAACGTCTCATTCTAAGGTCACAAAAACATGATTCTTATTTTCAGGTGTTTAGACACTAAAGAAAACATACTTATTAATATTATATTCCATTTCTGCCGATAGATCCCCCTAATTGTTACTCACTGGTCCTTTATCACACTGATTGTTTTCATGTAGTTTGCATTTGTTTATTTAGGAGATACTAATTATAAGGCCAGTAATCTCTCATTAGAGTCAAATGATCTGATGCATTCATGTCCTGTGGGATTCAGGACAACTAACATATTTGATTTATTTGTTTAAATTAATCTAACATTAAAATACACCTTTTACTCAAAATGATATTCTAGATTAAATCTGTTTTCTACACAAACATTTGAAGGACTTTATCACACAAGTAAAAACTATTTGGGGATTTCATTCCTTCTACAGCAGTGATTCATTCTTCTATTTTTCATCTGCTGTATCAGCATCATCAAACAGTATTTCAGGGAAAAAGAAGAGCTAATTCTGAAAACTGAGGAGCTGTCTCCAAACCCAGAGATACCAAGAAGAGTTCACCTCCTAAAAGCTTATGGCTCCGATGTTTTGGCCTGAGAAATGATCTCTAGATTGTAAACAAACCAATCGTATCTCTCTCTAACCGCTCCTCTTCCTGGAATGAACCAGAGTCTGATAACCCCTCCCTTCTCTTCCTCCTCTCAAACACACCAGTTGCACTCTGTCCTCTTATTCCCTCGTTCCCTCCCCTTCAGATCTACAGTTTTGAAGATGGGTGTAACCGACATGGTGGTGCAGTGAGAGCTGACAGGCTCCATTCAGTGCACATGTTGTTTAGATCAGAGCTCAAACTAGTTTCACTTCTCAGGAAGTGAGACTCAGACAGTCGTCGTCTCTGAGAGGTGAAATGGCGCAGCAAGGAGTTCAGCTGGACCATGAAAGGTTCTCTTGTTCCATCTGTCTGGATCTACTGAAGGATCCGGTGACTACTTCCTGTGGACACAGCTACTGCATGAACTGTATTAAAACCCACTGGAATGGAGAGGATGAGAAGAAGATCTACAGCTGCCCTCAGTGTAGGCGGACCTTCACACCAAGGCCTGTCCTGATGAAAAACACCATGTTAGCAGATTTAGTGGAGGAACTGAAGAAGACTGGACTCCAAGCTGCTCCTGCTGATCACTGCTATGCTGGACCTGAAGATGTGGCCTGTGATTTCTGCACTTGGAGGAAACGGAAAGCCTTCAAGTCCTGTCTGGTGTGTCTGGTCTCTTACTGTGAGAAACACCTCCAGCCTCATTATAATGTGGCTCCATTAAAGAAACACAAGCTGGTGGAGCCCTCCAAGAAGCTCCAGGAGAACATCTGCTCTCGTCACGACGAGGTGATGAAGATGTTCTGTCGTACTGATCAGCAGTGTATCTGTTATCTCTGCTCTGTGGATGAACATAAAGGCCACGACACCGTCTCAGCTGCAGCAGAAAGGACCGAGAGGCAGAGAGAGCTGGAGGTGAGTCGACTCAACATCCAGCAGAGGATCCAGGACAGAGAGAAAGATGTGAAGCTGCTCCAACAGGAGGTGGAGGCTGTCAATCGCTCTGCTGATAAAGCAGTGAAGGACAGTGAGAAGATCTTCACCGAGCTGATCCGTCTCATGGAGAAAAGAAGCTGTGATGTGAAGCAGCAGGTCAGATCCCAGCAGGAAAGTGAAGTGAGTCGAGTCAAAGAGCTTCAGGAGAAGCTGGAGCAGGAGATCACTGAGCTGAAGAGGAGAGACGCTGAGATGAAGCTGCTGTCACACACAGAGGATCACAACCAGTTTCTAATCAACTACCCCTCACTGTCACCGCTCAGTGAATCTACACACTCATCCAGCATTAATATCCTTCCTCTGAGCTACTTTGAGGACGTGACGGCGGCTGTGTCAGAAGTCAGAGATAAACTACAGGACGTTCTGAGAGAGAAATGGACAAACGTCTCACAGACAGTGTCTAATGTGGATGTTTTACTGCCACAACCAGAGCCCAAGACCAGAGCTGGATTCTTACAGTATTCACGAGAAATCACACTGGATCCAAACACAGCACACACAGAGCTGTTATTATCTGAGGGGAACAGAAAAGCAACATTAATGACAGAAGATCAGTCTTATTCTAGTCACCCAGACAGATTCACTGATTATTGGGAACAGGTCCTGAGTAGAGAGAGTCTGACTGGGCGTTGTTACTGGGAGGTGGAGAGGGGGAGGAGTTGATGTAGCAGTCGCATACAAGAGTATCAGCAGAGCAGGGGGTGAATGTAGATTTGGATACAATGACAAATCTTGGGCGTTAGATGTTGACAATAACAGTTATACATTTCGGTACAACAGTGTTCAAACTCCCGTCTCAGGTCCTCCGTCCTCCAGAGTAGGAGTGTACCTGGATCACAGTGCAGGTATTCTGTCCTTCTACAGCGTCTCTGAAACCATGACTCTCCTCCACAGAGTCCAGACCACATTCACTGAGCCTCTCTATGCTGGACTTGGGCCTTATGATTATGATAACACTGCTGAGTTGTGTAAACTGAAATAGACAGAAGTCATTTAAAGGGACAGAGGGTTAAATTGTCAGATCGCTAAATAGAACAAGACTCTTTGTAAAGAGATCTAGAATCACATTGATGTGATGTTGTTGTTGTTCTGAGGTATTCTAGAAGTGTAATCATCCTGATCATAATCAATAAGGAGATCATTCATTATTCTCTTTCTCATGGCTGAGATTCTGGTCAAACCAACTGATGGTGAACATGAGATCATTGAATCCTTTAACAGACTTTACAGATGGGATGTGTGAACAAAGTGACGCTTCACATGATGAATAAACTAACGTGAACAAAGTCTTTTCTTCCTGTCTTCATTCCAGAGTATCAGACACAGCTGGTGGAGGACATGTGAAACTACAATGAGAGAATAACTGAGGCTTCCTGAAACACCACAAAGTCCAGAGTTCATGCTCAGAGCAGGAGAGCGTTTGTCAGTTTTCTATCACTCGTTGCTGTTTTTTTTTTTTTTTTTTAAATGTTATTTTTTTGGGGGCATTTTTTAAGCATTTTATTGATAGGACAGTGTTGAAAGGGGGAGAGAGAGAATTGACATGCGGAAAGGACCACAGGCCGGATTCGAACCCTGGTCCACCGCTGCAAGGGACAGAGCCTTGGCGATACATGGGCGCTCGCTCTACCGACTGAGCTAACCAGCCGCCCCGTTGCTGTTTTTTTAAAGCCAAGATTGTTTCTTTCTGCATTTCCCTTGAAAGAAATCCATTTGGCTCTTTGTCCAATAATTTTTTTCATAACTTCATTTTTGATGCAGATAATAGTTTGTGCCTTCAGAAGTCCTTAAAATTTAATTTATGTTAAATATTTATTTCTTTTGAGCAACATGTCTGCTAGATGTAACCAGCAGACATTTGTTCTTAAACTTTTTAAAATTTTAATTTCAAACATGTAATTATGTATATATATACAGTATATATATATACATATATATATATGTA
Source organism: Sebastes umbrosus (assembly GCF_015220745.1). Classification (NCBI taxonomy): domain Eukaryota; kingdom Metazoa; phylum Chordata; class Actinopteri; order Perciformes; family Sebastidae; genus Sebastes; species Sebastes umbrosus. Next base: position 32,771,208 of record NC_051280.1, on the reverse strand, counting down.
TATATATATATGTATATATATATATATATATATATATACATAATTACATGTTTGAAATTAAGAAGTTTAAGGTCCACGGGACTGTAGCCAACCTCCCTGGACGTGGCCGCAAGGGGGAAATTGATGACATATTGAAGAGACGGATAATACGAATGGTAACCAAAGAGCCCAGAACAACTTCCAAAGAGATTAGAGGTGAACTCCAAGGTCAAGGTACATCAGTGTCAGATCGCACCATCCGTCACTGTTTGAGCCAAAGTGGACTTAATGGAAGACGACCGAGGAGGACACCAAATCATAAAAAAGCGAGACTGGAATTTTCCAAAATGCATATTGACAAGCCACAAAGCTTCTGGGAGAATGTCCTTTGGACAGATGAGACAAAACTGGAGCTTTTTGGCAAGTCACATCAGCTCTATGTTCACAGACAAAGAGATGAAGCATCCAAAGAAAAGAACACTGTACCTAATGTGAAACATGGAGGAGGCTCGGTTATGTTATGGGGCTGCTTTGTTGCATCTGGCACAGGGTGTCTTGAATCTGTGCAAGGTGCAATGAAATCTCAAGACTATCAAGGCATTCTGGAGCGAAATGTGCTGCCCAGTGGTCTCAGTTGCAGGTCATGGGTCCTCAAACAGGATAATAACCCAAAACACAGCTAAAAACACCCAAGAACGGCTAAGAACAAAACATTGGACTATTCTGAAGTGGCCTTCTATGAGCCCGGATCTAAATCCTATTGAACATCTGTGGAAGGAGCTGAAACATGCAATCTGGAGAAGGCACCCTTCAAACCTGAGACAGCTGGAGCAGTTTGCTCACGAGGAGTGGGCCAACATACCTGTCAACAGGTGCAGAAGTCTCATTGAGAGTTACAGAAATCACTTGATTGCAGTGATTGCCTCAAAAGGTTGTGCAACAAAATATTAAGTTAAGAGGACCATCATTTTTTGTCTAGGCCAGTTTCATTAGTTTGTTTTTTTAAATGATTCTGCTGAACCATAATTCAAAAACAATGTCTGATTTTCATTAGTTAATTTTCAGTAAATTTTTATTTATTATTACTTTTGTCAGTTTCAAGTTATTTCAGTGACCATTGTGGGTTTTTCTCTCTTTAACGGAACGTTACCAACAACTTTGCCTACGTCTGTATACATATACATAATTACACGTTTAAAATTAAAAATTAAAAAATATAGTGCAATACATATACAACTTTTATTTCTCTTACATTTATGACTTTATTCTCGTAATATTATAACTTTATTTTCATAATATTATGACTTTATTCTTGAAAGCTCAGATTTATTTATTTTTCTTCAATGTGGCCCTAATACTCTACAATATACAATTTATATTACCTGAAAATGATCTGACACGATAACTAACGATCACTTAATCCCTTTTTTAAATTTGTTTTATTTGTCATAATTTATTAAAGTTTTGAGGATGATAACTTTGTTA